>NC_050456.1:72916696-73055237 GCF_903995425.1 Onychomys torridus | reverse complement strand
CCTTTAAAGGTTTAAACCTTTCCTTGTTGATTAGACAGAAAAGGTAGAAGTGCTGAGGGGTGTCTTTTCTCTTATGTGTGAATATGGTGTTGCCATGGACTTGGTTAATAAAGAAGTTTGTTTCTGGCCTATGGCAAGTCAGTTATAGCCAGTAGGAAATCTAGAGAGAGAGAGAAGAAGAAGAAAAGACAGAGATTGGGAAATGCATCCTGTCACCAGCGGAGTAGCATGGAACTGACACCACAGTAAAGACACAGGAACATGTAGCCCAAAACATAGGAATGGGGTAAAGCATAGAGCTAGGGTAGCAAGAAGGCCCGACCCATAGGGCCAATAACAGTTTGAAATAATATAAAGCTTCTCGTTGTTTGTTTCTTAGGCCTTAATCATTGGTTCCTGTCCTGGCTAATAGTTCATTCAGATGTTTTGTCCCTTGTCACCTTTGAAGTCTTTAAACTCCTTGAACATGTTATGACTTTGTCCTTTTCTAGTTTTCCGTTGTCATTATAGGAAAGTACATTTCTAATGTTGTGACTGTTGTGAAGGGGAACCGAAATTTTCGTTATCGGGTTCAGATTTTCCTCGACTTAGAGGGGCCTTCGCCAGTGATTGCATGATCAGAAAAGTGGTACTTCCAGTACCAGAGGATGAATCCATTTGTGTGTGTTTGCTCCTCCGCTCTAAACGGTGGTCGCTACTCTGATGCCGCGGAGGGAGAACAGAATTCGCTGGATCTGGGGGTCATGTGTTAGGCCCAACCAAGCACATGCTCTCTCACGATTGTTTTATAGTGTTGCTTTTAGGCGTTATAGTTGGTGACCTTCACGGCAATGCTCTCAGTTGCGCATGGGTTTGCTCTAAGGCTCCAAGGAGTTATCGATGGGAGCCGCAAGTGCATGATGGGGGACCTGTTTTAACAACATTTTATGTGACAGAGAAAGGCACACACCACACACCAACACAACACACACACACCACACACACAACATGTTCCCCTACCCTTCACTAACAATAGACCTTGTAGTGGCAACTCATTCTTGGAGTAGGAGAGGGAGGGCTTGGGCGTGTCTTGTGTATATTCACAAACTTGTTTCTTCCCTCTGTCTCTGTCAAAATAAAATGTAATTATCATGGTGCCGAGTATGCAGCTCATCTCTATGTGTTTCCTCAACAGGAGAACAGGAGAGAGGGCTCTTGTCTTAACTTGAGATGCAGAGGTCCCACTTCCATCTCGTTCTCTAATTCCAGGATGGTTTGTTTCTCCCAAACAGAATCTCTGCTGTTAAGCCCGCAGACGCTTCTCCAGAACTTCAGTTCCTATGAAATAAGGGGTTAGTGCAACACTCGGAAGTCCTCAGAAGACTAATGTACCAGTTTACTATCAATGAAATTAAAAAAAACAAAAAACTGCTACATGACGTACACTCTGTCACTTGTTCCCAGGTGCGTGGCACACAAATCAAAATCAAACAGAAATCATCACGCTGTTATGGATCTCGCAAGAACCAGTTTCTTTAATAAAAATATGCCAAATACTTGCAGTAATTGATTTTCCAGTTCATTCTCTTATCTCCATATTTATTTATTCCATGATTCTACCCCCACCCCGCCCAACCCTCCACCCCCCCACCCTTTTGAAGCACAGAAGTGGGGTGGGGGGCCTAGAAGGCGGTAAGTTTTCCGCTCCACTACAGTTAAGTAACTGGCACAGTGTTTATGCTTCTGGGAATAAAGCGATTCTTGGAAAAATTGACTTCTGGTCCAGTGGAGGTTGAAGCACAGAAGGTAAGAAGGGGCACGGAGGTGACCCGTGACCGGCGGGCCCTGGACACCCCAGTCGCCCGAAGGAATAAGAAGGGAGCAAGGGAAGTGGACGGGCCAGTGAAGGGGTTTTATATAGCAATCAAGTTATACCCAGGACGCACAAGGGATGAGCCCCACAGGGCCGAGTGAGATTAGTTCCTGCAGGCAAAGAAGAAGGAGAAAGCACAGCAGAAGGGCATCCCTGGGTGTGGAAGCACGGAGCCATAGAGTAAAAGATTCCTGAGAATGAGAAGTGTCAGTGGTGACAGAATCCCTTCTATGGGACAAGAGATAGGAAGAAAGAGTTTGGTGTCAGTCGGGGTGTCTCTTAAAAGGGACCAATAGTTGCCCGGTTTTTTGAAATCTTTCTTTTCAAAATAAATATACCAATATTTATCTTATTTATTAATTACACCTTCACGGCTGCAGACACAGTTCGCGAGGGCATATGTAAATTACAACAGCCTAATAATAAATATAAGATCATGGTAAAGGAAAGTAATCTAGGCTGAAATCAATAAGATATGGTGGGACAAAAGGGTGAGAGCAGACGACAACATGGCTAGCAGACTGTCCAGAAGCGCGACGATAACATAAGCGCGTCTCGTTCAGAGATCCTCAAGCGATGGAGGAAACTACTTGGTGAAGAATGAAAAGAGGTGGACCGCATGCACGAGTAGTGCCACAGAACTCCCAGGTCTGGTGAAGGGCAGGGCAGCTCGAAGCCAGGGTTCTTGTGAGGCTGGGACACACTCAAGCCTCTATGCGTAGCACGCCAACACGGACGTCATTCGGTGGATAAAGAGTTAGGAGCGACTGGTGCCATAAGCATGGTAATCTGCCGTAAAAATGCACATCGTTGTCCGCTGAGACATGAAACAACCTCAGTTCTGAAGCTAGGAGAGGACATCCGCAAGGGCGATGGACAGTGGCGGGGTCAGAGACACAAGTAAGCGTGCAGAGGAGAGGGCTCAAACATTACACCCGGATTGCAGCCTGGTGTCATTCAGGGGCTGTCTGGAAGAGCGTGCAGGACTAGAGGCGTCAATAGTACAAACTGAGCAATGTGTACATGTGTTATCACCCTGCAATGTTCAAGTCAGCTAAAGAGTCAAATTCTATCGTTGGCTGTTTCTTCTCTGTGGAAGATTATCTTTGTCGGATTTTCGGAGGAAGCAGGGTGTTCTCATGGTGAGGCTGTGTTGGAGCGCTGTCCTGGACTAGCTGGCTCCGTGTGATGACGCACAGCTGAGCCGGTGGCGAGATCAGCAGAGAGTGTGCACGCTGGCCTGCATGCTTCGCAGGAGTGCTGAGTATCTACGAGCAAATGATCGCACCAGCCAGATGATGCGTGCTGTTGTGAGGGGGGGGACGGGAGAGGAACGACGCTAAGAAACGAGACAGATCCGCGAAAGACGAAAAAGCGGGGGCGACGAGACGGCAAGGGAGGCAGCTTTTTTTTTTTCTTTTTTGTGTTCCTAGGGCAGGAGATAGCCATTGGGTCAAGACTCCCTGTGGCATTGGAGACTGCCACAGGTATCCCTGTGCTTGTAAATAAAGTTTTATTGGCATACAGCCAGACTCATTTGTTCATACAACATCTAGCGCTAAGTGTGACTGAAGCAGGCTGGCCCTCAGAACCCGAGATAGTTACTCTCTGCAGACCTTGTCTGGAACCCACAATGGTGCTCCTTTGTTAAGTAATGAGTTCTAGGTAAAAATATTGAAGAAAATAAAGTTAGTGATGTGAGGAAACAGTGTTCTGTTGGTTTTCTAGTTCTCTGATGGCACGATTGAAAAACGATGCTGTCCTGATGGGGTGGTGACAGGTGACTGGGTGGTGCTCTTGCCTTCTGGGGGTATAGGTATCTCACAGTAAGTGGAACTGAGCAGGAGCCACACTCCTGCTGGAGTTGGTCTGCAGATGGTATTCAAGGCTTCCATGGTGAGGCACACTCCTCCAGTGTGGGAGAGGGCCAGGGACGCACGAGCTGACCTCTCATCTGCTGTCATAGGGTTTACCATGCCACACCGATTGGCATTCATTGTCATGTGCATCCGGTGCATCCTCTGAGCACCTGGTGGGCTGCAGTCAAGGGCATTGTGATTTTAGAAGGGCTGCCACGGTCATGTGACTGGCCTCCTGTGGTCGGGTCAGTCACAGCACCACCTGGCTGGCAGGGTTCCAGTGAGGGTAGGTGTCACTCTGGGTTAAGGACTCCTGTCTCAGTATAGCTATGCCCCTCCTCCACACACTGTCAGTGGGAACCGGCCAGGCAGCTAGCTTGGTGCCGGAGGTCTGAGTGTCATGTCAGAGAATTCCTTCTTCTTCTCTAAGGGTTGGCTGTGGCCTTTCTGACTGATCAGTTGACTGTTTCTCATCATCCCAGTAGCCACTTGGATATTCTCAGAGGTAGGGTTCTCACTACCTCCCAGAGAATGTTGTCCCCTAAACGTGCCAGCAATTATCAACTTTCTCAAAGCAGCAGCGAACAGTCAAGAATGACTCAGGATCAGTCTTGCTCACAGTCCCTTGTAGGAGGAAGTATGGAATGTCATCAGCTCCTCACCTGAGATTCTAGCCAATCCCTTCTGAAACCCCTCCCAAATGTGTGCAATCTTACCCCATCTGCCTGTGGTCTCGGGAGATACTGACTTATAAAGAGAGTAGAAGTGGGTAACTCTACCTATACAGATGTGTTAGTTAAATTTCTGTCGCTGTCAAAATATTGTGACCACAGCCACTTATAAAAAAAGCGTTCCACCAGGGGTTGTGGTTTCAGAGGGTTAAAGTCTGTGACAGCAGAGCAAAGCCATGCTAGCAGGAAGAGCTGAGAGCTCACATCTTGATCCACTCAATATCAGAGAGAGCATTGGGGATGATGGCAGACTTTTGAAGCCTCAAAGTCCACCCCCTAATGACTCATCTCCTCCAACAGAGCCACACCTCTTTTTTTTTTTTTTTTTAATTTGCATTGGTGTTTTGCCTGCATGTATGTCTATGTGAGGGTGTCAGATCTTGGAGTTACAGACAGCTGTGAGCTGCCACATGGGTGCTGGGAATTGAACCATGGTCCTCTGGAAGAACAGTCAGTGCTCTTAACCACTGAGCCATCTCTCCAGCCCAAGGCCACACCTCTTTTTTCTCTGTGTAGCTTTACACCATTCCTGGATCTCACTCCATAGACCAGGCTGGCCTCGAACTCAACAAAGATCTGCCTGCCTCTGCCTCCTGAGTGCTAGGATTAAAGGCATGCGCCACCAATGCCTGGCCAGGCCATACCTCTTAATCCTTCCCAAACAGTTCTACCCACTAGGGACCAAGTATTCAAACATATACACCTAACTTGGCGCGGGGGGGGGGGGTGGGGGGGGGGGGCGTGTATTCTCATTGAAACCAGCATAATAGCTATGGGGAAATTGTCATCTATGATGGGGTGAGACTCTTCAGTGATGTGGCTGCTTAGGGCGTGGGTCACCCATAATCCTGTAACTCCTCACCCCTGTTCTTTTAAATGAGCACAACCAAATCATTGCTTCACCAAACTAGTCTTGGGAGGAGTGATTCTTTGGTCTGTCAGTGCCATCTGGGATGAGGTTATGTCTTCCCGGGATGAGTTCACATTGTACCACCACATTGTAGTGTTGGGAGGATCCTATGAGAAAATATACAAGCTGTGACTCAGATAAGTGTGTGTGCAAAGGCCTGGTGGCCATATTGCTGTAAATTTCAGAGGAGGTGAGATCTAGAATGTTGGATCCTGAGAAAGCAGGGGTGTGGCCCAGGTCATTTATTTATCATTTGTCAGCTGATCTATTATTTTAGACATAAACTCACAAGGACAGGCTTCAGAGCTTAGAGTTCTCTGATTGTTCTCAGAAGTGTGTCTTCCAAGTGGACCCTATAAACTCATTCTGAACCAAGGGAGGAATTACATTATTTTATTGTATTATTATTAATTAGTTGTATATAAGTTAATTATATAATAATATATTATTAACTATAATTATAAATAGTGCTGACACAGTGGGTTATGCACTAGCGGGTACATGAACCTCTGGGGATTTTCCCATCTCCACTTCCTGGAGCAGAGCAGTGGGATGACAAGTATATGCTACTGCCCCTGTTTTTATGTGGGTTGTGGGGATTTGAACTCAGGGCCTCATGTTTCCATACTTTACCAACTGAACCTTATACATGAAACCGTGTGTTATTTCCTCATGACTGCCCGTTTTACTTAGTATCACATTTTCCAGGTTTAACTACATGTGACACATGACAAGATCCCCTTTATCTTAAAGGCTGATACATACACCTGCTGCGTGAATGTGCCACAATATCTTATTCTAAGTGGTCATGGATGTACAAAATGTCTCTGTGTCTTGGGATGATCTTTATTTTTTTTCAAGACAGGGTTTCTCTGTGTAGCCCTGGCTGTCCTGGAACTCACTCTGTAGACCAGGCTGGCCTTAAATTTACACAGATCCTCCTGCCTCTCCCTCCCGAGTGCTGGGATTAAAGGTGTGCGTCACCATGCCTGGCTTGAGATGATCATTTTAATGGACATGGATTTAGTTGACAGTTTATCAGTTTATTCCTTCAACACTTTCTTTCTTTTTTGTTTTTTTGTTTTTGTTTTTGTTTTTTGAGACAGGGTTTCTCTGTGTAGCTTTGCGCCTTTCCTGGATCTCACTCTGTAGACCAGGCTGGCTTCGAACTCACAAAGATCTGCCTGCCTCTGCCTCCCAAGTGCTGGGATTGAAGGTATGTGCCACCACCGCCTGGCTAAATTAAGTAAATCTTTCTTTCTTTCTTTCTTTCTTTCTTTCTTTCTTTCTTTCTTTCTTTCTTTCTTTCTTTTCTTCCTTCCTTCTTCCTTCCTTCCTTTTTTTTTTTTTTTTTTTTTTTTTTTTTTTTTTTTTTTTTTTGCCGGAGCTGAGGACTGAACCCAGGGCCTTGCGCTTGCTAGGCAAGCATTCTACCACTGAGCTAGATCCCCAACCCCCAACACTTTCAATATGTCTGTCTGCTGCATGTAGGCCACCATGGTTCCTGATACGAAGGTGGCCACCAATCACATTGTTTATCCTGAGGATAGGTCATTTTTCTCTTCTTTCAATGTTGTCTATTGCTGTCCTGGCTATGATGGGCCCAAGGTGAACCTCTGTATGTTTTCCACTGTGGCTCATTAGTGTTTCAGAATAATCATGTTTGAGTTGAGTTGGAGAATGTGGGCCATTGTCACCATCATTCTTCCCTCCTCTCTGTCTCTGTCACCCACGTGACCCTGTCTTCTGCTCCACCCACCATCTTGCCGATTCTGTCTCTAGCCCATTTCAGATCTGGTTCTGGGAACTTTGTGGGTTTTTTTCCCCTTGTCGTTACTGTATTTTGTTCCAGAATTTTCATTCTGTTTTTATTTTTATTTGTTTATTTTTAGCTGAGGATCAAACCCAGGGCCTTCTATTCTGTTTTTAAAAAAAATAATTTGTCTCGGTTGGTATTCTCCATTTCTTGAGTCATTTGGTCATGCTTTCATTTAATGTTTTGAAAGGCAGTCCCCTGTGTTTAAAAAAGGCGTGCTTATCACGGGTGCTATTTTGTCTGCCCATCCCAGTATCTAGATTCTCTGGCCAAGTTTCTGTGGTGATCTTCACCTGCTTTGCCTTTCTGCTTCTTTGCAGATCTCAGAACTTCTTATTGAAAACGGATAATATAGGATAGTGTTGTGGCTTAAATCTGAGTTGTTTTTTTTACAGACTCCTGTGTTGGGGTCTTGCTTGGCATCTGATGTGCTTTTGAAAGGCAATTGGATCCTAAGGGCTCTGAGATAATCTGTGGGTGATGGATTCACTGATGGAATCTGGGTGAGGGATTCGTAATGTTAAAGCATTATTGGGGGAGTGAGAGACAGGCTCTTAATTGTAGGAAGTAGGTCACTGGGGGTGTGTCCTATCAAGACATGTCTTACCACTGGCTCCTCCCTCCCTCTCTGCTTTTTGTCCACTGTGAGGTGAGCTGCATTACTCCATCACATACTCCGGGCTTTGATGCCCAGCCTCACCTCAGACCCACAGCTATAAAGCTGGTTGAGCATGGACTGAGTCTCTGTCACCGTTAGCCACAGTGAGCATTTTCTTCTTTTGGTATTCTCTCTGATGTCTGTTACAAGGGCAAAGATTGGCACACCCGGGCCATTCCGGTTCCGCTTCTCTTCCTTTGGAGAGTGGTCGCTGTCACCCTCTGATCTTTGCTGATAACTTGCCTAAACTAAACTTCTGGTCTCCATTTGACAGATGTGTGCAGCTACAGATGTGTGCCCTCAGTTAAAATGCCCTCATGTGTTCTGTTTTGTTTGCTTCCTCCAAGCCCGGTTCCCAGGAAACACTGGCATCTATAGCATTCACTGTCTTCTGACCTACGGCATGGCTGGCTAGAGAAACACATTCAGAGTTCAAGGACTCCCAAAGCCCACCTGGCCTTTTCTTTCACAACTCTTCCACACACATGCATAAGTCAGAGGCAGCCGGGGAGTCTGGATACTAGAGAACATTCAATTCTCTCCTCCCCGTAGCTGAAAGTTTTCCTGGTCCCTCCTGGCTCCTGCTGCCCCACGGTCCCGCAGCCACTCAGACCCAAAACACACAGGGGCTTATATTAATTACTAACTGTATGGCCTAACGGTTCAGGCTTCTCACTAGCAAGATCTTGCATCTTAAATTAACCCATTTCTATAAATCCATACTTTGCCACATGGCTTGTAGCTTACCGGTATCTTTACATCTTGCTTCTCATTGTAGCAGCAGTGGCTGGTGACTCCTGACTCAGCCTTCCTGTTCCCAGAATTCTCCCCTCTGCTTGTCCTACCTATACTTCCTGCCTGGCTACTGGCCAATCAGCACTTTATTTATTAACCAATCAGAGCAACACATTCCCAGTATACAGAGTGATATCCACAGCAGTGAGGTGTTGATAGTGTGAGGGGTTCATAGTGTGAAGGATTCACAGTGTGAGGGGTGGTTCAGTGTGAGGGATTCAGCATGAGGGGTTCATAGTGTGAGGTGTTCATAGTGTGAAGGTTTCACAGTGTGAGGGGTGGTTCAGTGTGAGGGATTCAGCATGAGGGATTCATAGTATGAGGGATTCATAGTGTGAGGGATTCAGTGTGAGGGATTCGTGTGAGGAGTTCATAATCCCACTTGGTTACCTCAGTTTGGGAGATGAGATTTGATGCGGGAACATCACCAGGTGAGACTGCTGATACATCTACTGCTCTTGTCTAAGCTTTATGCTTTTCATGATGAAACAGGTCTCCATTTGGTATGAAACCCTAGGTGACTTACAGATCTCTGTAATGCTTGGTTCTGAGAAGGCTGTCCCCATTGTTGTAGCCGCTCCCTCTGCCATCCCAGGCAGTTCTGTCTCCAATGACTTCTAAATGCTCACAGTTAAAAATGATCACAGGAGACCTGAAGAAACTTCTCAAGAACCTCCCAGTGACCCCTCAACCTGTAAATACCCACTCCTTGCAAAGAGCAAGAGAAAGGGGGGCTAAGTGTCCCTGGGAGTTCCACCTACCCACCCATCTGTATCTCCATCCACATATGCCTCCATATATGAATTCATGCATCTATCCATTCATGAATTCATCCACCCAATAATCTGTTCATGCATGCATCCTTGTCCCCATGTATCCGTCTATTCATTCATGCATCTACCCATCAGTCCATTCATACATGCACCCATTTATCCATTCACCTACCCTATATCTGCCTACCAATTTATTCAAGTCTAAATCATATATGTATTCATTCATGCATCTACCCACCAATATGCACGCATCCATGCTACCATGCATCCATTTACCCATGCATCTTTCTTATACCTACCTATCAACCCATGCATGCATCCATCCATGATCTCATGCCTCCATGAATCTATGCATGCATCTATGCATCCTTTCCCTTATCACGACTTTAGCAAATGTTCACTTGCTATCTTAGTACTTCGCTGAACCCTGGAGATGAAAACCCAAACTGAGCAATCTTGCTCCTCAGAAGCACACACAGGAGGAATATAAACTATGATGAGGAAGTAGGCAGAGAGTTGGTGCAATGGAGAAGTACATCCTTCCAGCCTTTTCCAAGGCTTCTCCTGGGTCAGCCTGTTTGCATCCCGCAGCAATCCTTACCCACAGACTCTGCAGCTGCTTCTCTTCTGTCCACCTTTGCTTCCTGTCACAGCTTTAGACACACATTTTTTTTTAAATCCTCCATTGAGAACTGTTCCAGGCTCTGCATGGCAAAGTGTCTGCAGACAGAAATAATCTGGATTTCTACCTTTTTGTCTACAAAATTAATGATCTATGACCACAATAAAACTACCATCCCCTGTTATCCTAGGACACTTTGAGTTAAATGAACAACCAACCATCAACAACAAAATCCATAAAGATGGGACACACAGATGCTCTGCCTTTCGGTGGTGTTTGCGTTTGTTGGACATGGAGTCACGGTGTCACTGTTAAAGCTTTCCTGGAGCTCCTCTAGCTCCAAGTCTGGATTTGACCAGTGGAGAGATGGGGAGGGGGTGTCCAAGGACTCTGGGTCAGTGGCTTTGCCAGACCTGAGAACTGACTCTTCTTGGGAACCTGGTCTTTTTCTTTTCTTTGATGCATACCTGTGTGTCTGTGTGCCACATGTGTGTGGGTGTTCTTGGAGACCAGAAGAGGGTGCAGGACTCCCAGGAGCTGAGTTACCAGCAGTTGTGTGCCTCCTAATGTGGGGTCCTGGGAACTGAAAAGGGTCATCTGGAAGAGCAGTAAGCACCTTTAACTGCCGGGCCAACTCTCAGGTCCCACTAGCTTGGTTTTCCCATTGTCTGCTGCTGGCCAGTGAGTCTAACTTCCCTGCAGAGCTGGAGGTAAGGTTGGTTCTGAAGTAGTCCATTGCCTGCTCCCTCCTCCTGCTGCCTCTCACCCTGTCTGCTGGTCTCACTCTTTTTCCCACTTCCTTTGAGCTCAGGGGATCTCGTGAAGCCAGCTGTCTTTCCAAAGGTGGGGACTCTGTGAGGCCAGCTATCCTCAGGTGAACGGGCACCTGTGTACTGGCTGTTACGGCAACCGCTGTTTACACCCTGAAAGCCTCCCTCCACTGTCCCTACTGCCCAGCAACCATGGAACAGGATTCACTCTGGCCACTGGGGCCTTGGGGGCCTGCATTAGTCCCCCGGTGCTGTCTATTCGAACTTCCTTTCATCCTTAGCTGTTGAGTATAGGCCTGTCTCAGAGTCTGGGCAGCCTGTAGGTGGACCCCTGGCTCCTGTCTAGCTGTGTGGTGGGTGGTAGCCAGGTTGTTCAAGTTATTGGAGCCTCAGTTTCCCTATTTTCAGTAAGGGACACTCTCCTCACAGGGCTTTGAGACTTACACTAGTGTAAATACTTTGGTTTCTGTCTGGTTCTCCATGTTCCTGTGCATTGGACAGGAACAGAACTAGGTGAATGGACCTCGTTCTAGGTGGATCCACCCACCTCCATGGCCAATCACTCTTTTGCGTGTATGGTGTGTACTACTGTGTACAGCTTCCCTGTACATCCAGAAACTTACCAACACTGGCGTGAGTAAAGAAACAGCTAACTGCAACCATTAGTCAGAGTTTTGTTTTACAACCAAGCAGCGGCTGAGGATGAAGGCATCCCTCAGATCTTAATAGTTACTCAGTAATCACATGGCTCAGACTCTGAAGACCTAGGCATAACTCACACTTAGCTCAATCCCTGAGGTCGGGGAGTGTAGGGTATGGAGTTCCAGTTCTGGGCTTCTTGGGTTTTTGTTCCAGAGCCCAGGACAGGGAGGCTATACTGCTGGAGTCTAGAAGCCAGGGGACCTTGTAAACAAGGAGATAGGAAGGTTTTTCCACTCTTCCAGTTCCTGACAGGGCTGTTTGGCCTTTCAGGCTCTGTTCTGGTTCCAGCAGGGTTGATCTCTCTGACTTCAGCTCTTCTGGGCTAGAAGTTACATTCTCACCTGTACCTGCATCCTTTTTACCAGCTTCCCAGTGACTTCCGCCATGCTGAATGGTAATGCCCAGCCCCGTTGGCCTCACAGGAGAGCAGGCCACTCAAGCCCGCACAGCTTCTCAAAGGCAGAGGTGCTGAGCGAAGGCACCTTGAACCTTGGCGGGGCTTACAGAGTGCACAGTTTTGCGCATGCTCCCAGAACAGTCACCTTTTGTATGGTCTTTTTAAAGCCAGAAGGGCTTGGAGAGATGCAGTCCACATTTTGAAAGGTCACAGATCATATTATACCCAATGAAACTATATTTTTAAAGTGAAGGAGGAAAAAAATAAGTGTTTCATGATAAAAACAGACTAAAAGAATTTTTCACCACTACAGAGACTACTAAGAGGAATTCTTTGGGCCAAATAAGGGGTTAAACACATGTAGGAGGCCACAGGGAAACACAAATGATACAAAAGAGGATGAGTACAGTGCCACGAAAAATGACAAAGGGAGAGGGCTTTATGTGTATCTGTCAGTAATTTTGAATATCTTTAAACTTCTGTTCATTTTTAATTATGTGTACTATGGGTGACTATGTGCATGTGAGGCAGGTACCCTCGGAGGCCATAAGTGGGTATAGGGTTCCCCTGAAGTTGGAGTCATGTGGTTGTAAGTTACCTGATGTGGATGCTGGGAACCAAACTCCAGCCCTCTGGAAAGGACACAGACTAGAAGATGAGATTAGAAAACAGTATCTGTTTTCTGCTTCCAAAAAACATACCTCATCATCAAAGACAGATACCACCTTGGGGTAAAAGGATAGAAAAAGGCATTCTGAGGATGAGAAACTAGGAAACAGACAGCCACAGCTATTCAAATATCTAGTATAAGATACTTAAAAACAAAACTAGTCAGGAGACAGGGTCACTTTGTACTCATTAAAGGAACATTCTATCAAGAGAATATCACAATTCTAAACATATATGCGCCGAACACAGATGCACCCAGCTTCATAAAACACACACTACTCGTTGTAAAGCCACAGAAACCCCAACATAGTGGTGGGGGAATCAATATCCCACTCTCACTATCAGACAGGTCCAGACAAAATATAAACAAATAAGCATTAGAGTTAATCAATACCATAACTCAAATGGACCTAACTAATGTCTACAGAGCATTTCACCTAGACACGACACTTTCATTCTTGGCTTTGTCAATTTAACACAATGAAGAATCATCTGAGAAGGGACTCTCAGTGAGGGGCTATTTAGATTAAGTTGGCCTGTGGGCATGTCTGTGAGAAGCCATCTTGATTAGTGGGAAGATACAACACACTCGCTGTGGGTGGCACCATTCCCTAGGCAGGGGCGCCTGGGTTGTATAAGAATGGTAGAAGCACTGGGCAGTGGTGGCGCACGCCTGTAATCCCAGCACTCGGGAGGCAGAGGGAGGTAGATCTCTGTGAGTTTGAGGCCAGCCTGGTCTACAGAGCTAATCCAGGACAGGCTCCAAAGCTCCAGAGAAACCAAAAAACAAAAAAAAAAAAAAAAAAAAAGAATGGTAAAAGCAAGCAGAGCACAGCATGCATGCATGCATTCAGCCTCTCTGCCCTTGACTGTACATGTGACTAGCTGCTTCATGTTCCTGCCACATGGACCTCTCCACAGTGATGGGCTAGAAACTGGAGCTATGAACTAGAATGAACCCCCTGTCCCCCCAAGTTGTTTTTGTTGGAGTATTTTACCAAAACAAACAAACAAATTAAGACTCTTGCTGACCCAGTCTTCTGTCTACACCCCCCTCCCCAACTTCCCCACATGGACCAACCACAGAGCCTTTGTTTGTGCTGACTCTCCTCTACAGTGGCCCTTCACCTTCCTACACCAGGCTCATCCTGTTTTCCCAAACCCAGCTCAGCTAGTACATCCTGCAGTAAAGCCCCCCAGGTTGATCCTCTTCTCTATCTCTCTGTTGCCCTCCCCTCCTCTCTCTTCCTCTCATCTCTTTTCTCTACTTTCTACTTTCTGTCTCTCTATTTCCCTGTTGGTGTTTCCTCTCTGTCTCCCTGTTCCTCCTCATCTCTCCCTCTTTCTCCGAGTTTCTCTCTCCTCCCTCTACCCCCCCCCCTTCATCAAACAACTCCTTCTTCACTCCACATGCTGTGCAAGGAATCTTCCCCCTGTTGCCTGCAGGCAAGATGGTAACAATGAATTTTTAATTTGTTTTCCCTTATTTGGCTCCTTTACCCAGGAAAGTGGACCTTGTGCACCTCCACATGGGACTAGAGATGACACACCTTGATCTCTGAGTTTGGTTTTGTCATTTCCCATAGAAATCAAACTTACACAGAAAACCAGGCATCAGACCAGAGAATCAGAGAAGCCAGCCCAGGCCTCACAGTGGCCTGCTGGCTACAGGGATAGTGCTGAGGACAAGGAGCCTATGGGGTTCAGTCTCCAGCAGAGAACTCTTTAGAAAGCCTCTGGCCTGAGAGTCCAAGACAGTAGGAACCCCCAGCAGGGTTCCCAGCCGAGGCACAGGGAGCAAGATCCCCAGATGAAGCCCTGTGCAGATGTACCCACAGCCTTCTGGGAATATTCACAACAGACGGGATGCTAAGCAGGGTGGGGAGAGGAAACGTCCCTGGTGAGGCTTCGCTTCCTTGTTCTAGGTGCAAAAGAGAAATTGAGTCAGGGTCAGCTTGCCTGGGTTTCCACCACTTCGTGATGTTCGCAGGTTTGATGGCATGGAATCAGTGCCACACGGGAGGGTTGAGGGGACACTCTCTGTCCTTATCACCCCTGAGCCCACTCAAATGTCACATCACTGGGACTCTCCCTTGTCATCCAGGTAAGGCTTCTCAGCTCTTGCCCCCCCCCCCCACATGACCACTGCCCTTCATAGAACCTCTGCTATTCTGCAACTTTATGAATTTGTGTCACTGGTAATCACAACACCTCCTCCACATAAATGCATGTCCCCTTGACAGGCCAGACCTTGCTGTTCATGCCGCAGGATTCCCAACACCTGGCACAGTGCCTGTTACATGATAGCCAGCCAGGAAATATCTATTGGAGGGATGGTTGAATGAATGAATGAATGAATGAATGAATGAATGAATGAGATTGTCCTTTCCAAGGTTTTGATGTCATCACTGATGAGACTGGGAGCTCTCCTGCCTAGGATATGGGCTGGATCAGCCCCTACCAGCCCCTAACCACTATTTCTTGTGGATCAGAGTTTCTCCCATTCACCAGGGTCCCACTACAAGAGCCTCACACACACCAGCCTGCTACTCTCTTAAACCAGACCCATATCTCCTTTGGAGTTGTAATTAAAATAACATATTCACCAGCTGGTTTTTTTTTTTTTTTCTCTCCCTAGATTTAATCTGCCCAGGCTCTGATTTGCATATTAAAAGCACTAATTAGCCCCTCTGAGTGCTTGGGCACGGAGAGGGCAGTAACTGGTCACATTGTCCCTATAGACAGGTTCCCAATGCTCCGGGCAAAGATCCGGTGGCGGCCAAGCCCTGGGCACATGCAGGCAGCCTTTGTTTCCCAGTATTTGGGGATTGGGAGGCTCCTCAGCTTCTTCCTCATGACTCGCTTTCTCTTTGAAGTGTCATGTTTGATCTGTTTGCTTGTCTGTCAATTTTTGTTTCAACTCCTTTGGAGTGTGTATGTTTGAGCCTTCCTGCCCACGCTGCGGCTCAGAATCCCAGAAAGTGGGATTCCTTCAACCTGGGTGACAACCATGAGCAGCAAATCCCCTGACCACAGGGCTGTGTCCCTTCCCAAGACTGCCCCCAAGGAAGAGCGGGGCAGTTCCAACTTTCTGGTCCTTTTAAACGATGCCTTTACGGGAATCATTCAAAGGGATAGCTAATTGCTGCTGTTATTATTTCCTTAAAAATAAATTGGGTGCTGTGTGTAAGGGAGGCAACTATAAAAACTGCTGGCCTGTGAAGTGAGGTTCTAAACAGCTTCCAGACCCAGAGATAGCATTAGAAGTCCCCAAGATGGCTGGGATCTTCCACTCCCCCTAGACTGAACCATTAGCTGGGGATCTGCCTACCCAATCCTTGCCTATGGGAGGGCTACAAGCATTGCAGGAGCCATAGTGACAGCTGGAGAGACGGTTCCAGAATCTCATACACTCCAACCCAAGATTCCTCTGACTGCTCCCAGACCCCAGGCTTTCCCAGGCAAACAGCAGGAGCTGGGCCACAGTGAGACAGCCAGATGGTGGCTGTGCTGGCCCAGGGGACAGAGCCAAGCCCAAGGAGAATGAAGGGAAAAGGGTGGTAATGATGGAATATGGCTCCAGGCTGGAATGCACAAACAGTCTGCAGGTCCCGACCATGGGGACCCTCAGAAGGCTACCATGCCCTCTGTGGCTATCCTAGAACCAGCGCCAGCCCACTTAAAAGCATTCCAGTTCCTCCACACATCCCCACCTGATGTGTCCTAGTGGGTAGTGTAGCTTGGACTCGGCCTCCGACAGCCTGCTGCTTGGAGGAACCTAACTAGCAGGCAGCTTTGAAAGGAGTCTCAGAAACCAGGCTGAAAGCTTCAAGGTCAAGTGTATACCTACAGTCAGCACCGGAGCATGATGGGAGAGACAAGGAGACAGCAGACGGTGCCAGGATATGCTTCATGGAGAGAAGACGGGACATCCTCAACTCTGGAGGCAAATCATTAGAAATGCAAGGAAAGCAGATTAGCTCAAAAGTGTACATCATGTGGTCCAGGCAAGAACTGTGCAGGAGAGAAAGAGCCAGCAAACAATAGATGTGGTGGTATTTGCTCTGCCCCTGACCTTGGGCTATACAGCCCAAAGGAGGTGGTGCTTCTTGATTTTGTACATGACCTCTTTAAAGGAAAGGGAGACAGGTCATGAGGACCCTTCTGCCTATTTCCTGCTTCCTGGTGTGATTGAACTGTGAAGTGGATTCACTCCTAGTCAGGGTCAGATTAGAGGACGATTTCAGCTGTCTACTCGGTTCTATATTCGTGACTGTATTGCCTCAATTTATATCCTAATAAATTCCCTACTACTCCATAAGCGGACTCCTGTAGATTTCTTGCCTTTTTTTTTTTTTTTTTTTTTTCGGAGCTGAGGATTGAACCCAGGGCCTTGCGCTTGCTAGGCAAGTGCTCTACCACTGAGCTAAATCCCCAACCCGATTTCTTGCTTTAAATGGGTGTCTAGACCAGGTGACAGGAGAACAGTAGGGGCATGAGACTAGAGCTCAAGCCTGGCATTCATTGGAATAGGTGGTAGAGTGATGGTAGGTGGGGCTTGGCAAGTCTAGATTCCTGACCACCTGGAGAAGAGACAACACTGGAGGTGTGGTGGTTTGAAAGAAAATGGCCCCCAAAGGGAGTGGCACTATTAGGAGGTGTGGTCTTGTTGGAGGAAGTGTGTCACCATGGGGGTGGACTTTGAGGTCTCTTTTGCTCAAGCTTCACTCAGTGTACTTCCTGTTGCCTGCATGTCAACATGTAGCAGCTCCTTCTCCAGCACCATGTCTGCCTGCATGCTGCCGTGCTCCCCACCATGATCGTATGAAGTAAACCTCTGAACTAACTATAAGCTGCCATCTTAGTTAAATGTTTTCCTTTATAAGAGTTGCCGTGATCATGGTGTCTCTTCACAGTAATGGAACCCTGACTAAGAAAGGCAGCCACCAGGAGAAGACATGGGGATGAGCAGGGGAGGCAGTAGTGGAGAGAGCTGGGGTCTTGATCTGAGTGGGCTGATGTGAAAAGGACATCTTGTTCCCAATAGGATCTATCTGGGATCCTGTCACCACAGAAGATGAAGAAGAGACATTGGAAAAGGCAATGAAATGAACAAATCCTGAAGTGAGGAGAGGTTGGCCCCATCTCAGGAATGTCAGGGTTACTATTCCAAAGACCTGGGCTAGGATGTGGCTCAGTGGTAGGTGACCTGGTTAGTGTCTACAAAGCTGGAGTTCCATTCTCTCTATTAATTTTTTTTCTAAGTCCTAAATTCCACGAGGAGATCCAAGTGTTCTTGAATGTCCTTTTCACAACCATGGGAGTAGACTCCTTCTGGAGAGGAAGTAGGAACCCCACAATAATCTCTTGCTCGTCACTCATCCCCAAAATTTGGAAGGCCCACAGTGGATGATCCAAGGCCTAGCATAGAAGCTGAGCTACAGCTCTCTCCTCAGAACACACTTGGCTCCTTCTACATCCTGGTGCTGGAGAAGTTCATTCTCTGTGATCCAGGACCTAGACTCTGACCTACCAGTGGGTTGCAGTGGGGTTCTGAAGCCCTGCTTTGACCTAAAGACCACAGTGACCAGGGCATTCTAGAGAGGATCCATAGTTCCCACTGCAGCACCACTTGGCTCTGGGATCAATTTGTTGGTATACAGCTGGTGGGGCATTCAAAAGAGGCCTGAAGGCCCGGGAGCTGTGCAGACGTGGAACACAGGGTGACAGTAGTGTGTGGTATCACTCTTCCCTCTGGACTTGTGGATAGAGGAAGCTAAGTTGAAAGGAAGTGGTCTCTTGCCCTGTTCAGGACACCTTTCTAGGGAATGGTGCAGCCCACAGTGGATTGGGTCTTCCTTCACCAATTGACAAGTAAAAATAATCCCTCACAAACATGCCCAGAGGCCAGCCTGGCCTAGTCACTCCCCCAGTCAGCCTCTGTTCCCAGGTGATTCTAAGTGTGGCCAACTGGTCATCACACTGTGCCTGGCGTCTGACCCCAGGCCTTGTGGCCTAGCACCTATAGGGATTATTGGTATCCTTCTCTCCCTAGCTCCTCAGGGAGCATACCAGGCCTCATGACTCATTTGTAAAGAAAGCAAAGGACTCTCCCTGCCCTCAGAAAAGGAAAATCTGAAGTCCTGCTCCCTCCCCCACAAGTTCCTCTCCTCAGGGGCCTAGGAAGAAAGCCTGGGGTCATGAAGACCTCTTGAAACCATGTCCTTCCTTGATCTCTCTACCCTCCTTTCTGCTTTATGCCTGGTTCAGGGACAGGTCCCTGAGCCTGAAAGTTGTTCTTCCTAAAACCACCTGACCTGAAGAGAGGCTGGGACGGAGCCGACAAAAGGGCAACTCCAGCTGCTGGTGGTCACGGGAGGCCAAGCTGGTAACGTACACGCATGGATGTAGCTCTTCCCACGGGCAGGCTGTGAGCTCCCAAAAGGTCCCACAGGAGCACCAGCCCTCTTGAAAGCCAGGCTCCCAAAGCCTCACATTCCATCTGCCTCATTCTGTGGGTCAAAGAGGTCGTGGGCCCAGGCAAGAAGCATGAAGTCAGGTATAGACTCCACCCTTTGATGAGAGCAGTCTGGAGTTTCCAGCCAGCACCCCGCCACCCAGCAGCTTATACAAACTGACAGGTACAACAATGTTCATTACGGCACGATGCTACAGTGAATCTCAAACAGCCATGCCCATCGCTGCTGGGAGAACTGAGAGATGGGAAAACCATCCACGAACCAGTGAGCTCTCCATTGACAACTTGGATAAATCAAAGGTCATGTTGGTCGAGAAGATGAGAGTGGTAGGAAGTCAGCACACAGCAGGGTGTGATTTCTTAAGGAAATGTCTTATATTTATTTATGTATTTTCCGTGTGACTGTACGTGTGTGAGATCAGGTGCCTGCGTACCGCAGTACACCTGTGGAGGTCCGAGGACGTTTCAGGAGTCAGTTCTCTGCACCACTTGGCTTTAGAGCCAAGGAGTCTCTTGTTTCTGTCACTCTGCTGCATACTTCAGGCTAGCTGGCCTCAAAGCTACTCACCAGTTTCTCCTGTGTCCACGCCGTGTCAATGTAGGAGCTCTGAGATTACAGATGTGTACCAACAAACCAACAAACTGTTTTCCCAGGCTTCCGGGGTTGGAGTAGGTCTTCACAGCCTCAGGCTCGTGCGGCAAACACTTGTACCTACCAAGCTATCCCCTCCTTGGCCCATTTTGTTCTACATCTAACAAGCATATACCAATAGAACACATTCAGGGTGCCACAAGATGGATGCAAAAGTGCTCTGTCAGAAGACCCACCGATCAAAGTACTAAGCATATCCATCACTTCTAACAGCTGACATTTCTTTCTGGTGAAGACATCCAAAAATCCCTTCTTCTGACCATTTTCAAATATATATGATTTTATTATGTTCTAGTGCCCTGAGTGCACACAGCACTCCAGAAGCTCATCTTCCCACGTCACTGTCACTTATACCCATTTGCCAACTCTTCCCATCCCCCGCCCCACCCCCCAGCCTCTGGTTACCACTGCTATACTCACTCTGAGACCAATGGTTTCAGATTCCACACACAGTATCATAAAGTGTCTGGCTTATTTCACTGACCATCATGATGTATGATTTGCATATGCACAAGTATGTAAATATGTGGAGGAAAAATTATTAAGAGGTCCACATTCTTCTTGAGATGAGACATGGTGCTCTTATGGGGGGGAGTCGGAAATGGGGTACAGCTGAGGCTGGGCAGAGGATGAAACTGTCTCTGATGGAGAAGAAGGGTAGATTGCTCAGGCCAATGCATGCACCCAAGATCCAAAATGCACAGTAATTTCAGAACTGGATGAGAAGTGGGCAGAATGGAGGGAGATGAGGAGGGACAGGCTGAGGCAGTCAGTGACATACATAGGACCCCCGTTTCCATGAGAAAACCTGCTACATCAGATGGCAGCTCTGTCCTTTTACAGGTGCTCATTTCCATGGGGTCTTCCTCTAAACTTGTCCTGTCAGAAAGGCCAGGTTGCTACCAATAAATAGCTGGATAAAGCAGGAATAAGCCACTGTTTAGAGTCCAAGGGATCCAGCTTTTTGACATCGCAGTATGGCATCATTTGTACTTGTGTTTGGTCTCAGTCATGGCTATTCTGGGATGTATGTGACCCATGGACCTCAAATTGGACATCCCTGATGTCTTAGTTAAGGTTTTTATTGCTGTGAAGAGACACCATAGAAATTCTTATAAAGAAAACATTTAATCGGGGTGGCCTGCTTACAGTTTCAGAGGTTCAGTCCATTATCATCATGGTGGAGAACATGGCAGCGTGCAGGCAGACATGGTGCTGGAGCTGAGAGTCCTACATCTTGCAGGCAACAGGAAGTCGACTGACGTCACACTGAGGGAAGCTTGAGCAAAAGAGACCTTAAAGCCCTCCCCCCAGTGACACACTTCCTCCCACAAGGCCATACCTCCTAACAGTGCCACTCCCTTTGGGGGCCATTTTCTTTCAAACCACCACACCTGAAGGCAACGGAAACTTTTCCCCAAATGGGGAGCTGGGGAGATATGGCTAAATTCGGCCATTTACTGAGTACTTTTTGTCTGGGTGGTGCCATCCTAAGCATTGAACCATGTGATCCAATGACTATGGCTGTTATGAAGCCTACACATGGACCACTCCACCCCACAGAAAGCTACCTTGGGCATTTCTGCACCTCTCCTGAATGATCCTATCTGCTGTGGCTTCACAGCTGAGCAGGGCTGGTATCCAAAGGCCAGGATCCCACATCCACAGCTGGAGAAAGCAAGAGACAAAAGCCTTCCCTTGCCTGGACCAGATCTTCCTTGCTACCTCCTGTCCCCTTCTGTCTGAGCCCCTGGATTCCAAACTCCTCTTACTGAGGACCCTCACGACGCCTCCTCATTTAGAGCCCAAGGCTTCTGGGGCCTCCATTTTCCAATGCTTTTCTAGATCCTTCTACATCCCCACTGAAGCAGACATAGAGGGAAGCATGGATGTGTTGTCACTGTCTGGCAGTAATCCAGAGTCTTCTTTGCAGGGGACTATGAGCATGGCCCTTGTTCTGGGCTTCAGGGGTAGAGAGCCTTTGAGAAAGATAAAGGTCTACAGGAGTCCAGACAGAGGCCATGCCCACCTTCCCTGGGCACTTTCCTCCCAGACAAACCTCCCCCTGCTTGCCCTCTCTGCTCCTGCTTAAGCACAGCGAAGAACTACCCGGGAAACGTAAGACCCAGTCAGTGGTCTCACCTCCTCTGGAGAACCTCCCCAAGCCATGGCACCCATGTGGAGGTCAGTGGACAGCTTGCAGGAATCCCTTCTCTCCATCTGCCATGTGGGTTCCAGGTCTGAACTGGGGTCGTCAGGCTTGGCGACAAGCATCTTTACCTGCTGACCTGTCTTCCCAGCTCCATTGATCTTTTTTTTTTTTTAAGATTTATTTATTTATTATGGATAAATATTATGTCTGCACGTAACCCTGCAGGCCAGAAGAGGGCACCAGATCTCATTACAGATGGCTGTGAGCCACCATGTGGTTGCTGGGAATTGAATTCAGAACCTTTGGAAGAGCAAGCAGTGCTCTTAACCTCTGAGCCATCTCTCCAACCCCCATTGATCTTTAAAAAGATTTTTTTCCGCTGGGCGGTGGTGGCGCACGTCTGTAATCCCAGCACTGGGGAGGCAGAGGCAGGTGGATCTCTCAGAGTTCAAGGTCAGCCTGGTCTACAGAGCTAGTCCAGGAGAGGCTCCAAAGCTACAGAGAAACTCTGTCTCAAAAAACCAAAAAAAAAAAAAAAAAAAAAGAAAAAAGAAAGAAAGAGAAAAAAAAGAAAAAAAAGTTTTTTTCAACACATCTGTTTGTATGTGGTGGTGCCAGGGGGATGGTACCCAAGGCCTTGCATATGCTAAGCAAGCACTGAGTGGAACCCCAGGTTAACCTTCAGTTTCCCAGCAACAACTGCACAAGCACTGTGTGTCTGCTCTGTGCTGTATGTTACGGGGGGATGAGATGATTCTCTAAGGAGTGCCTAGTCTCATGGTGACCAGCAGTAAGAGATGAATTGCCAGACTACAAACCTAAAGTAAATAAGAAATGGTGCCGGGTGGTGGTGGCACATGCCTTTAATCCCAGCACTTGGGAGGCAGAGGCAGGTGGATCTCTATGAGTTCGAAGCCAGGCTGGTCTACAGAGTGAGATCCAGGACAGGCACCAAAATTACACAGAGAAACCCTGTCTCGAAGAACAAAAAAAAAAAAAAAAAAAAAAAAGGAATGGTATAGCATGAATCTTAAAAGTTCTTATTAATAAAAACAAACCTGGGGCCAGGTATTGGGGTGAATACTGGAAGATCAGAGAGACAGAACAAACCACAGCTTCCTCACCTCACCAGTTCCTCAGCTGATCCTGTTTCCTCAGACTGGAAGCCTCTGAATCATCATCCAAATGGATCTCAGCTGAACTGTTGCTCCAAAGCCTAAAAGCTTAACCAGGCTAGTTCCTGGTCTTCACACCTTATATACCTTTCTGCTTCCTGCCATCACTTCCTGGGATTAAAGGCATGTCTCACCTCACCTGACTGTTTCCAGTGTGGCTTTAACTCACAGAGATCTGGATGGATCTTTGCCTTTGGAATGCTAGGATTAAAGGTGTGTGTGACACCATTTTCTGGCCTCTATATCTAGTGGCTATTCTGTTCTCTGACCCCAGATAAGTTTATTAGACTGCACAATATATTGGGGAACACAATATCACCATAGAATGGCATAGAGGGAAGACCTGAGGCCACTTGACTACCTTGGAGGCCATGCAAGATTTGGGGGAGGTACTAATGGTAGAGATGAGGGAAGCACCCAAGACCTTTTGTGAGCTGGCCCTTGGGTACCCCAGCCTTGTTCTACCCCATTCCCCAATACACAGCTCCCTCCTGAAGTGTGGCATCATCACAGCAGGGGGCAGAGACCTTAGTCCTCAAATCCAGCCTCAGAAGAGCATCTTGCATCAATTTGTGAGTTCGCAAATAGGTGCTTTAGATTGCACGCCAAAGTCCACAATCCTAACTCTCAGTGGCAGAAAGATATCGCTGAAAATAATTGTGCCTGGCAGCGCTGGGACCAGTTCCAAAAGCTGTCCGGTGATCCAGCGCCCACCGACTCTTCCATTGCTCTCTGCACCAGCCAGCTGCCTCGATATCCTGCCCAATTAATCTGGAATGAGCTGGAGTGTGATGATGTACATCCTCAACAACTTGCTTCTCCAAGAAGGATCACAAAGGTCCCAGCTCTTTTTCTCTCCATCACTCACCCCAAGGACCCTGCTGCTGCCAGCCCCTACAGGTAGATGGTACCAGCTTGTGGCAGAGAGCAACAGAGCACCATGGAGCTGGCAGCAGAGAGCCCAGCACTGCCAGCCGTTAGCCATTGCCTGGAGTCCCGCTGGCTCCACAGCAAGGCCCACAGATTCCCACCCGCTGCCTCTCTCTCCAGTATGAATGCAGTACCGAGCCCTGCCCGGAATGCGACTTTGGCCCAGCTCATAGCACTGAAACTCCAGAGGCATTCTCCTGCAGGCAGGGACCTGTTTCTTTCCCCTCCTGGTGCTCACCAAAGAAGCAGGAAAGGGAAAACCACAAGATGCACGGGAGCAGGAAGGAAGGAAGAAGATGGCCGAGAGCCACCAGTCTCTGAGTTTCTCCCTCTGTTGCCTGCTGGAGCCCAGGTGGCACATGCCTCCCACAAAGGTGAATATGAGGGAAAGCTCAGAGCCCACAAATGGGGTATGCAAGGACCCCAGATTCAGGTGAGCCCAAAAGGATGCCTGCTTCCTGTGACTTCTTAGGGTACATCCATCACTCCATCCGTCCATCATGGTGGAGGGGTGGGGGTGAGGGCAGAAACCTAGCAGATGGGGTGCCTCTGGCAGTGGTCAGAGGCTGCCCTTTTCTTGCTCTTCTGCCCCCTTTCTTGGCCCCCCTTCTGAAATCCCCATTCAAAGCTGAGATCTGGAGGGTCCCTTCTACAGGACTGTCCCCATGCCTGTCCCCTCCTCATCCTCTCCTGGACTATTTTTGGCTCCAGAAAGCCCTTCTGAGCCTGAGGATGATTGCAAACATCCCATGGCTTGCAAGGGAGTCATTCTGGGGAAGTAAATGACCCAAAAAACCACCAGAGCTGTGTTCTGCTTGAGAGTACCTGTGAACCCTGGGTCCCTCCAACTCCCCAGAGCTCCTCTCATTTGGGTGTGTCTTTGGAATGTGTTTGCTTCCTTCTTTCACCTGGACCCTCCCCCACATCCACACACACAGCCGGAAGTCCAGCCTCAGCTGCCAGGAGCGCCCTTCCCCAGCTTCTGAAATGCCCCAAGCTGAGGACCTCTTCCCTGTGCCTTCTGCCCTATTCTTCCCGTGTCTCTCAGCTCCACCTCCACCCTGCCTCTAAGAGGGAACATCTGTCTGCTCTGGGCCACCCACCTTGACCTAGAGAGATGCCCTGTGTTGGCTTCCCACCAGGACCCACATTTGCACGGAATTCTGGGTAAGGAGTGGAGTTGGGACTAAGGAAGGAAGCCTATGTGAGGAAAGGGGAAGAAAAGAATGGGGTAGTTAATTGTCCCCCAAGATAAACACCATCCAAGTCAAGCAAGGTTTCCAAGTAGGGACTGGCTATCGGCTGGGTTCCTGGCAACCTTGTCAGCACACGAGGGTAGGAGGGGCTGGCTGGTAGAGGCCGAGCTGGCACAGGGTTTCCACTCATGCAGAAAGTGACTCCAACAATTAAGCTTGGTCCTTTGTTTTCTCTCTCTCTCTCTCTCTCTCTCTCTCTCTCTCTCTCTCTCCCTCTCTCTCTCCTCTCCCTCCCTCCCTCTCTCTTAACCCCCTCCTTGCAAATGCTGTGTCCCACTGCGCAGGGTACGGCAGTCACTCTCCCTGTCAGGCCGCTTCGCAGTAGTACTGCGGCGCCATGGAGAGGGGCTAATTGGATTTGTTGTCACCTCCTGAAGCTGCCAGGAGCTCACGTCTGCTCTGGTTACAGATGAAGACATCACGGTGACAGGCTCAGAGACAGCTCAGCTGGCATCCCAAGGCCACTAATAGAGCCATGTTGATTTAATGTCCGAGTGGAGAGGTGCAGACAAGCTGTTCAAGTTTTCCCGTCCAAAAGAAGCAGGGATCTACCATCCGTCATCTGTGGATCAGTAAATAAGCGTCCCTGTGCCTCCAGGACTTCGGCACCAGTGCCACAAAAGAATGGTAAACTATTTTAAACGGGGAGTGGGGACTTTGAAATGGAGCGGTCCCTCTGGTTTATGCTGCCCTCGGGGAGCCCAGCTAATTCCACCAAACATAAATTTTACTTAACTGTGTGATTATGAATGAATCCTGGTTAGGTTTAGAGAGGCCGGTGAGCAAAAGGTGTGCCTCACGTGAGTGCCCTGCAGTGTGTGGGCACGTGGAGAGAGACATCATGGGAGATAAGGAGACCTCTTTCTTTGGATTCATTAAGCCATTTGACGCACATTTGTTGAAAACCTACTATGTGCTGGGCGTGGCAAAATGGAACTTGCATTTCAAAAGTTCCTTGTCGGGACACAGATGGACAGCTACATAGTCTTGAATGATAAAGCGTTAGTGGGACGGGGGTGGGGGGGTGGGGGTGGGGTGGGGGGTGGGGGTGGGGCAAGCTGTTAGCACTGCAGGTACACACAAGCCCAGGATGCAGATCCCACTGCTCTAGCCCACTCAGTGTCTATTATAGACCCCACTTCTTACTGTGCCCCGGGTTGGGTCCAGGGAGCTTAGGATGATCGGTCTTCTCCCTCCAGTCCACTGGTGGTCTGTGGATCACATGGCTCACAGGAGCCTGAGACCAAGAGGTGTCCTGACAGGGTGCCTGAGAGACATGACCCACCAAGTCTAGGGCTGCAAGGAGGTGTTAGAGCCACACACCCTGTGGGTCTTAAAGCGTAGACTGCTCCACCCAGCACAGAACATACAATGGTTGGTCCTATGCTCTCAGACAACACCCTTCCAGGGAATCCTCTTCCAGATCCACCCTGCCCACCTCCACTTTTCCTGTGCCCACTTATCCTCAGAGGGTGACTAATGGGTACTGGCTGAATACATCTCAGAGTTTGAGTGCACTGAGCATCCCCATCACCCAGACCAGATCCTGCTCCCTTTACTGCTGTTGTATTGAGATAGGCTTTTCCATTATGTAGGCCTGGCTGACCTGGAACTTGCTATGTAGACCAGGCTAGCCTCAAACTCACAGAGATCTTCCTGCTTCTGCCTCCTAAGTGCTGAAATTGAAGGTGTGTGGGTTACCACGTCTAGCCCTGATCTTTTCCCTGCCCAAGCCTCCTTCTATGCTCTCACACTCCAACTGCACACATGCCAACCCTGATCGTCACTAACTCATTGGAAACAATGCCAGGAAGGACCCTGCAAGTCTGCAGAGGTAGTTCTCAGGGCTCACCAAACTGGGGAGCCCTCTGAAGCCCACCCTAGGAAGGGAACATACCTCTAGCCAAGTTTTCTCTTAAGTGATTACTTTTTTAAAATAAGAATTTAAGTTTTAATTTTAAAAGTTTCTATTTTGGGGGCATGGATGTTTTGCCTGCACTGTGTCTGTGTCTCTGGGAGTGAAGTGCCCAGGGACACCAGAAGAGGGCAGCAGACCCCCTACAATTGAAATTACAGACAGTTGTGAGCTGCCTTGTAAGTGGTGGGAACTGAACCCAGGTCCTCTGGAAAAGCAGCTTCTTCGCCAGCCACAAAAGCTATGGACAGGGTCTTGCTCTGCTTCCCAGACTACTTAGAACGTTTGAGCCCCTTGCCTTGCCTCCTGCGGGCTGGGCTACAGACCTGGGTCACTTTAAACAGATCAAAAATCTGCATAAATAGCTCTCTAGAAAAAACAGTTCCTGGCCACTTTTGTGAGAATTCCTCCCCTGGGGAGACATAAACCCACATCTGCCCCTCCTCATAAGGCCCCAATGACAAAGCAAAGTACAGCTTTACCCAGGGGGACTAACATGTTCCTTGGGCTTACTTACAGACCATGGTGAGGGGTTGCTGGCAGGAATGTGGGTCAACCAAATGCAGCTGCATGGGAAAGTCTTCAACAACAGGGAGATGACTTCATAGCAGAATAGATGGAGTCTGCCTTTCAATTAACTTCCCCTAGCACCTCCTGAGACCCCAAGGCCATATGCAATTAGGGTAGAATTGCATACAGATGGTTGGGAGGAGCTGCCGGATTCTCAGGTGAGGGTCCAGTGACCCTCCCTAGTCCCTTCTATGAGGAATGTCAAGTCAACAAGCTAGATGTGATGGACTCTTGCAAGGAGAGACAGCTGATCTGATGAAGACGGCTTGAAAGACCACCTTCTACAGCAACCATGAGCTTCGAATCATTGCCCACTTACTGCACAGAGCACTGAGGACAAAACTGAGCTCCCCTGAGGTGGAGACAGAAAGAGCAGGTAGTCCACGAGAAACCTACCACCACAGCCAAACACCACCAAGAAGCAGTGGGGTAGCCACTCTGGGGATTTATAGTAAGAAAAGAGTGACCAAGGGAGCAGGATCTTCAAAGACGGCACTCAACTCAAGAATGAAGTGAACAGGCATGCCAAGCCCACAAAAATAGCATGCGTTGAATGAAACCAAGAAGTTCCCATTAAGATGCTGGGAAGGAAGTAGGGTAATTTGGTCCATTGGAAAAGAAAACTGTCAACAGTCATGGGAGGAACTGCAAATGATGGTAACAGAACGATGGAGCAGTCAACCCAAGGGGCAAGTACGGGGAAGGTACGAAGCAGATGACAGGTGGGAATAAGATTTGGGAAGACGATAAATGATAGATGGAAACTGGCTTGAGAGATTAAACTTAGTTGATTTAAAAGTGGCAAGGAAGGGTTGGGGATTTAGCTCAGTGGTAGAGCGCTTGCCTAGCAAGCACAAGGCCCTGGGTTCAATCCTCAGCTCCAAATAAATAAGTAAGTAAAATGGCAAGGAAGATGGGCAAGAAGGAGCAAGTGTGCCTCTACTACACCACACACACACACATATACACACACACCACACACATACACCACACACACACACACACACACACACACACACACACCCCACCACCACACACCAAAATCACAGGAGCCAGAACCATCAAGGCCATTTGAAAGCTGGAACAGGCGAAGACCTAAGGATTGCTTGAAAGTTGCCTTTGGCAGGAGTAGAAATAAGTGCACCAGAAGACGAGCTGGTCTGGTTTTTCTCTGGTGTGAGGGAGGTGGGACCCTAGGAATCATGGCAAGTACAGTCCCAAGAAAACAAGGACAAACTGATCACCCTCCCACCTGTTTTCTGTCCCCACCCCAATTCAGTGCTCCAATCAGGTTGCACCTCCGCCTCACTAGAAGACCCCCTGGGGTTTGCTTTGCAGTGAAAATGAAGTCCAGTGGATGGTCAGTAACTCAGTAGGGAGAGACCCTGCTAAAAACTGAGTGAGGCAAGAGAGAGTCTGACAGGGAACCTGGGGAGCCCCAGCCCTCCATGCTCCCTTGGTTCAGGGTCCTGGCACCTGGCTGGCACCTCATCCTCCTCACATAACCTGAGTGTCCTGCTCCTCAGTGGATCGGGAGATCTTTGAAGGGAACTGTCCAGGACAAGCAATGACAGGTTCTGATCTTTTGGTGTCCCAAGAGAATGACCAGATGGCCACTAAGCCATGTTACCATGATCAGCGTCAGTCCACACATCCTTCCCTGGAACAGAAAGGCTTCTCTTTTCCAGAGTTTTCATCCCCTCCCTCAATCACGGGTGGGCAGCCAAGGACCAGCAGATGGTCAGAGCTAGAGACAAGCCCTTCAAGAGAAGCAGGAGAGTGGGCTAAGAAAATAGCAAGAGAGGTCACGGCCCCTGCTGAGCAGCCTGTGGGGCTGCTAAAGAATGGAAACTTCAGGGGGGGCACATGGGGGCTGGGGCGGGGCCTTGGTTGGCATAGTGCTTGCCTAACGTGCATGAAGCCCTGTGTATTCTCCAGGGTTCTCTAGAGGAACAGAACCAATGGGATGAATATATATATATACACATATATAATATATATACTAAAATGATGTATTAAATTGGTTTAATAGTCACAACAACTGGATCACACCTAAGAGGCTAAGAACCCAGTAGTTGCTTGGTCCTTGATGCTAAGTGCCTCAAAAGTCCCAATCTGGCACCCAAAACCTGGAAGGTTCCTGGAGAGTCACTGACCCTCAGTCCATGATGGAAGCCTGGAAATGCTGGTTCTGGTAGCAGGGCAGGTATCAGCGGCAATGGGGTAAGTCAGCTCAGCAACAAGAAGGGAGGCCAGGCAAGCAAAAATGAGTGGTCTGCCTTTGGCCATGCCGTTTCATCTGGGCTGCTACCAGACGGTGCCGCCCGTATCTCAGATGGGTTTTTCTGTATCAAGACGATCAGGTGAGGCTCCCCATGAAGGATTCTACTTGACATTGACCCCCAACCATCACACCCTGGGTTTAATCCCCAGCACCACATAAACCAGGTGTGGTGGTCGAGACAGGAGAATCAGAGATTCAAGGTTATCCTCACCTGCATAGCAAATGTGAAACCACCCTGACATACGTGAGTCTGTGTGTGTGTGTGTGTGTGTGTGTGTGTGTGTGTGTGTGTTTGTGTGTGTATGAGAGAGAGAGAGAGAGAGAGGGAGAGGGAGAGATGGGGGAGGCTGGGGACAGGGAGAAGAGGAACAGGAGGCCCGGCTTTCCATCACAGCACTAGACAGATGAGGTGGACAAGCTGAGGAAATCGGAGAAGCAACGAGATACACAAAGCGCAAATTCAACAGAACAATGATTGCAGCTACCTGCTGTTTGCTTCATTGTCAATCTGTGTGTTTTCTGGAAGGATTCAGACTCATTCTGTCGTCAGAAGAGAAACAACACATAATGATGTCAGAGTTGAAAGCCTGTGCTAGTGAAGGAGACAGCCTGTTGGGAGCTGAGGTGAGCATGGAATCTGCCCGCAAGGTCCCTGTTCTCCACAGGCAACCAGATCCATGGGCAGGAGGGGAACGGGGCTTCCAGGACTCCCCTAAGTCAGCCTTTCAGTGGCTCTAGGCCCAGCTGGGACAGGAGCTCAGAGGGTGTGCCGGAGCCTGGGTCTAGACAAGGTCTCTCCTACCATTTCTAGAAAGGACCAGGCAAGAAAAGTGTCCAATTAACTCCTGGGAGTTGGGGGACAAGGCGATCTGGGGGTAGTCCCTCCACATGTCAGTAGGGAACTGGCACACTTCTTTCCAGATAGACAGAGCCCAGGCCAGGCTTGCAGCTCCTCTAGTGATACTTTGTGGGTGAGAGGTTTTGAAAACCCCACAAAGGCCAGGCCCTCAAACGGCTGGCCAAGGCCACCTTGGCCACAATGATGTCTTGAGTCTGATGCTGCAGAGTGAAACTGGGGGAGAAGTGACCTGCTGTTGGCCAGCATCCCACATTATCCTCTTCCTCAAGGTCCACCCAGCACAACACCCAAGAAGAAACTCCATGCGTTCAAGAGATTAGCCAATATAGTATTCCTCACCGACAAGACCATCAAGACCGACAAGGCAGAGCTCACTGGCCTGGGATCTAGGAAGGAAGGAAGAAAGGATAGGTCTCTTGGGGGTGCTGCCCCACCCATGGGTGTCTCGCTCTGTTGTCTCTGGCCTTGCTACACTAGTTGAGTGGCCACAAATAGAAGACTTATCTTGCTTTGTTATCAGAGCCTCGGTTTCCCTCATCAGAAAAACATTTTGCGCTCAAGCTGCCAGACACACAGTAAGTACATAGATGATGTCATTGTCCCAGGCTACCTCCCTCCCCTCCCTCCTCCCTCCTGCAGGCTCCTTTGGCTATCAGCTGCTTACTCATCAGCCCACCATAGCCGCAGCTGGGCAGCTGGCCCAGGATGGAGGGCTCTCTCCCAAGAAGGCTGGTTCACATGGCTCGCCTTGGCTGTAGCCAGAGCCCTGTGGTCTACTTCACTGGTGGCTTAAGCTCAGTTATAGGCTAGTAACCAGTTCCAAGAGTGAATGTCCCAAGTAAGTCAAATAGAAGCTACGTTACCTGTCAGAATGTAGCCTCATGAGGCATTTCTTATCTATCATGATCACAAGCTCACTGTTGGTAGTTTGAATAAAAATGTCCCCCATAGGCTTGCAGGGAATGGCTTATTTGGAAGGATTAGGGCATAGGCCTTGTTGGAGGAAGTGTGTCACTGGGAAGGGGGCTTTGAGGTTTCAGAAGCTCAGGCCAGACCCGGTGCCTCACCCTTGCTTCCTGCTGCCTGCTGGTCCAGGTGTAGAATTCCTTCTCCAGCACCACGTCTATAGCACGCTGCCATGCTCCTCACCATGATGATCATGAACTAAACCTCTGAACTGTAACCAAGCCTCAATTCAGTGTTTTCCTTTGTAAGAGTTGCTGTGGTCATGGTGTCTCTGCACAGCAATAGAACACTGACTAAGACACTAAGGTCCTGCTGCAAGAAGGGCATGGGGCATGGATGGGTGAGTACACACTACCCTACCATGGTTAGAAGCCTGGACCTCATTACACGTGTGACAGTGTGCCTCCAAGGGTGACGTGAGTTGATGGTGTTTTAGTGGCCGTCCTGAGTAGCTGGTGGAGAGTGGGTGGAGGAGGCGAATGAAGCGGCCAGGACTACTATGGTTTTGGATGATGGTGGGCTTGCCCAAGGGCAGAGGTAAGATGGAGTCTGAGAAATGCTCACCAGATTAACAACACACATATGACCCAACTTTCAGACAGGTCACCGCAGTCCCTGCTGTGGCTTGAATGAGAGTAGGCTCCATATGCTCATGTGTTTGGAAGCTTGGTCACCAGGTAGCGGAACTATTGGTGAAATTATTACGGCCACTCCACCTAGTTAAAAGGGAGGTTTATTTTGTGGGCTAACTTACAAATGAAGGGGTAGGTTGCAGGGTCTGGCAAAGGTGTAGCGCAGTCCGGCGGTGTTCTCTGGAGAACTCTGCTCGGTCTACCTCCAGCGTCCAGGGTCCCGGAACCAAGCGAGAGACCTCTCCTCTCGATCCTGGGTCTCCCGCTTCCTCCTCCGCCCTGCCTTGTGGGTGTGACCATTACCGAAGCCTCAATGGGGGTTGGAACTTCCAGGCCAATGCTGGGATGGCTACCCACTACATGGAACTGTTTGGGAAGGATTTGGAGGTGTGGCCTTGTTGGTGGAGGTGTGTCACTGGGGGTGTGCTTTAAAGTTTCAAAAGCCCATGCCAGGCCTAGTCTCTCTCTCTCTCCCCCTCTCTCTCTCCCTCTCTCTCCCCCTTTCTCCCTCTCTCCCTCTCTCCCTCTCTCCCTCAACTCTCTGTCTCTGTTTGTCTCTCTGTCTCTCTCTGCCTACCACCTGTGGATTGGAATGTAAAGCTCTAAGCTACTGCTCCAGTGCTGTGCCTTCTTATCTTCCACCACACTCCCTGCCATGATGATCATGGACTCACCCTTTGAAAGTGTAAGCAAGCCCCCAATTCAATGCTTCCTTTTTATAAAGAGTTCGTTGGTCATGGTGTCTTTTCATGGCAAGAGGGCAGTAACTAAGACAGGCCCTGAGGGACATGCTCAGAGGCCTGGATCTCATCCTGGAGCTATGGAGACTTAGAGGGCTTCCAAGTAAGGAAGTCACAGGACCTGGACTGTATTTTTGCTGTTGTTTGTTTTTTTGTTGTTTTTAAGAAGCCCCCCCCCCCCCCAAATAAAAACACTGAATTGTAGTAGAATATTACTTTAACTGGGTAAAGATGTGTTATGTTTGTTTCTGCTGTCTTTGTTAATGATGTAAAGATGTGTTACATTTGTCTGTGCTGCGTTGGTTAACTGCGTAAAGATGTGTTGCATTTGCATTGATTATATAATATTAACCTGGGCTCAGAGAGGTGGGGTTAGCAGCTGGTTGACGGGAAGTAGCAGGGAGGAGCTTAGTGTGGGGTTTGCATTGTTTGGTTGGTTGGTTTAGTTGGGGCAGTGTGGAAGGGGGTGGCTTGCAGAAGAAGGCCAGTGGCTATTCAGAGCTTGCAGATTTTCACCCTAGCCTTTGATTCTCGAGTTTTATTAGACTGTTAGAGATTTAGTTAGAACTGTCTTAAGTGGCAGCAACAGAGCCACTGTCTGGGGGAGCAGAATTCCCCCCAGGCTACTGCATTAGTGATTGGTCAGCTAGTAGTTTAAGTTTCAGTCACTGTAACAGCGCTGGATCTAGGACAAGCACATCTGACCTGGGTGTCCGAGGCCTGAACAGCTCTGCTACCTTGGCTGTTCCCGTAAATCCACCACCAGCCAACCTTTGGGCCACCATTCTTGTTTAAGCCCTAAACCAGGCCAGGGCCCTTCTTGGGGTTCACTGAGCTTTGGAAATCCACCCCTCATCTGCAACACGAATCTTAAAAGTCTTATTAATAAGACCAAACCTGAAGCCAGGTATTGGGGTGAATGCTGGAAGGTCAGAGAAACAGAACCAGTCACAGCTAACCTCACCTTGCCAATTGCTCAGCTGATCCTGTTTTCTCAAACTGGAAGCTTCTGTGTCCTCATCGGAATGAATCTTAGCTGAACTGCTGCTAAAAGCTTAAAAGCTTAACCACCTCTAGTTTCTGGTTCTCATGCCTTATATACATTTCTACTTCCTGCCATCACTTCCTGGGATTAAAGACTTATGGCTTTGAACTCACACTCCAGAATGCTAGGTGTGTGCACCACCATTTTCTGGCCTCTATTTCTGTCTAGTGGCTGTTCTGTCCTCTGACCCCAGATAAGTTTATGAGAATGCACAGTATATTGAGGGACACAATATCACCACACTCATCTGCCTGTCTGGGGCATAGAATCTGTTTATGCCTGCCTAGATCTGGTCTGTCTTTGTTACTGGTCAGTTTGTACTGGTGCTGTGTAATAAATGATCCCCACACCATGACTTTTAAGAAAGCACACTTCACACTGACCTCAGGTAAGCATGACTCCTTCCTGTATGTCACTGTCACATTTACTCCAAGCTGGAAGCATTGTCTCTATCTGATCCAGAGCCTGGGAAAAGAGGAAGAGGGTGTGCAGAAAGGTAACATCAAAGAGTCTGCTCACACACATACGCATCATCCCTGCTCACTCACTGTTGGCCAAAGCAAGACATGTGCCAAGCTCAAGGTCACTGAGTTGGGGAGGTAAACCACTTGGGAGGAGATGTGTAGGTTTCTCACAGGAAAAGACAGTGGATATAATGATGTGTCCAACACCCACTTCATGTGGCAGCCCCTGGACTGCAGGGAGCAGGTATCAATGCAGACTTGAGCCAGGCCAGCGGAGTCCATGAGGGTCATTTCCAGCATCCCGTGTGAGCTGCAGCAAGACAGAGCCCTTATTCTCCTTGGTGCTCCTAAGAAGGTGAGTGTGAACGTGAAGCCTCTGGCAGCTTGGTACCCTGAGGCAACAGAACCCTCCCAGTTCCTCATAGCATCGCTTGGTCCCCTGCCCCCAGGTGTAGCAGGAGCTGTTTGGTTGCAAGGATCTCTTCAAGCTATGAGCTGGCTCCTGTCATGTGTCACCTAGGGAGTCCTGATAAATGCAAGGCAACTGGAGGCTCACTTTGGCTATGACAGCCAGGCTTCCCACAGGCAGGCTCTGCATCCTCGGCTACACAGACACTCCTTCAGGACAGAAACCTACAGCACATGTGTTTGATCACCCAGCGAACGGAACACATTTGAGGGGAAGGTATTCGTGAAGCGTCTACTGTGTGAAGCGCTGTGCCAGCTGTTTACACATGTATCATTCCAGCCTTTGGAAACCTCTGTGGGGTGAACGCCACTGCTGAGAAGACCCAAAATGGTGAAACTGTCCACAGCCACGCCAGAGTCAGAACTAGCAGGAACCGGAGCCTGTGCTTGCCCATGCTGTTGACATACTCTTCCCTACTGTGCCAACTCCAGTTCTGATTGTCTTCACTGGGAAGGACAGTGGGGCCACAGCACTGCTCTTGACTGGAGCTACCTGTAGACGGGGCAAGCATGTGGCTGCCTAGGGCCAGGGCTGGAGTGTGAGGACAGAGCGAGGCATAGGTAGGAGGATCACTTTACCCTAGGGTCACCCTCCAATGCTCCTCATAGACCTTGAAAGCAGGTGCTAAAGCTTCTCTTGCCATGTCCAGCCACCTCCCAAGTCACTTCCATCCTGTGCTGGCTGTGCACACCTTCGTATAGCTACCTCCGGCTGAAGCCCACGCCTGTCCACATTCTGAGCCCATGTGGAAACCCTGAACCTCTGTGGCCACACTGCCCAAATCCTCTGGCCCCTCCTGCTTCCTGTCCTCTTCTTCCAGCCTTCTTACACAGAGATTATTAAATATAACCCCCATCTGCAGGAAATATGCAAAAAAACCTGTTTATGTTTGGAAACGAAAATATATGAAAGTGAGTTGTCAGGCAATTCTCTGCTTCAGTAAGCGATAGATGCTCAGGCCAGCAGGCCTGAAATAGCACAGGAAAGCCTTTTCCCTGCTGGTGGTTCTGCCTATCAGGCACTTTCCAGCTTCAGCGTTCAGGTCTGGCAGTATGAAGCAAGGACCCACTGAGTCTTCAGACAGAGCCAGGGCTCTGGAGCTGGAGAGACCAAGGACTATTAATCCCAGCCAACTTCAAGGAAAGATGGGTGGAATGCCTCTATGCTCCAGATGAACCCTCATGACCTGATGGAGCCCCAAATCCAGTGACAGTTCTTCCCCTCAGCACCTGAGCTAGAGAAATTGACTGCCCATCGCAGCTCCTTATCAGCACAGCTGCTCTCCTTGGCCCAGAGAAGGGGCTGGACACAGCTTGGCAGCCCAGTGACTTGCCCTCAAGAGAAATAAGAGCCCCTGAGAGCCACCCCAAAGATAGATCCTTACCAACCCTTTGTCATCCTTTCCTCTCCTTCCACTAAGACATGGGTCTGTCTCCCTCCATAGGACTCCTGTGCATGGGAGACACACATGGGATGATGCAAAGGCCTCCTGGCAGAGTAGACTGGCTATTACAAGCCCTGTGCTAGCCCTGACCTTCCCAACTCACTGCATAACACCTTCTCTGGGCCTACTGAGAGCATATCCAGCTCCTAACTAAGCTTGAACCGTGATAGACGTCTTCATTTAAACAGATGCTCAGGAGAGTGTGCCACAAGTGCACGTGCACCCCAGTGGAGCTCTGCCAGAGAGCAAAGTGTGTGCCAGACTCGGGGGTGCTGGACACACTGAGGCTAGGCCCTGCTAGGGGCAGGTGCCCCTCCAGAGCCTGGAGTAACCCCAAAGAAAGCACCTGCCCAGCAGAAGTCAGTATGCTGCCCCCTCACTCCAGGGTTCAACAGAACTTGGTCCCATAGCTTTTTGTTTGTTTGTTTGTTTTTGTTTTTTGAAACAGAATTTCTGTGTTCCTTTCCTAGAACTCACTCTGTAGCCCAGGCTGGCCTCGAACTCACAGAGATCCACCTGCCTCTGCCTCCCGAGTGCTGGGATTAAAGGCATGTGCCACCACCGCCAGGCCCATCGCTTTTAAAATTTGCCTTCAAAAAGGAGAGAGCAAGAGTTTTCATTTGCTGTGACGATGAACATCTGTGAAAGCTCAGAATTCTGATGTTTTTCCTATGCCTCAGTTTTTTTCATCTGAAGATGTAGCAGAATGCTTCCTTCTAGGGGTGTAAGGGAAGTTGTTAGTATGGGGTTGGTACAGTAGACAGTTGATCAAGGGGTCATTATGAGTAAGGGAGTCCTTTGTACCCTCTGAGATCTCACATCACAGGACACCTACTGTCGTCTTCCACTGCCCTCCCCGAGGGTGAACACCGGCCCAGTCACCAGACTGCTTTCTGTCCTTAGCCTTGCCGCTCTCAGGGGAGATGCTGAGCTGTGCATGTACCTCTCCACTCCAGAGCTACCGTGAGGACTGAGTTGGACAGAGCCTGACTGTGACCTGTAAGGTTTCCTGGGACTGGAGCTAGTCTCTCTTCTCCACACACAGACCAGGCCTGGACGCTTGGAGCTGCAAGCAACCGGATAAAGGAGGAGCGTTTCCGTAAGTTTCTCCATACCGCCCATGGAGGCCAGTAGGGGTGCTGCCCAGAATCAAGGGGAATGGGGGCTTTCGAGCAACTGCAACCAACTCTCAAGCCTCCAGAGCTGGATGAGGACGGATCTGAGGACACCAGAATCTGCCTCACAGGGAGGGGATCCACCTATGTGTGCCTATGTGTCATTCAAGACCCTTGAGTGTGACATCCTTACAAAGTCACCCCAGCTCTTCATATGGATGCTGAGGAAGAATGGACCTGGTGGAATGTCGATGAGGAAAGATGCTGGCACTGACTTTGGACTTCACCAGAGGTGACAGGCTCATGGCCACACTGTCAGCAGGAGCCACTGGCAGGCTCATGCCCCATTAACTCATCCAAACCCTTGCTCTTGCAAAACATGTGTCCTGGAAGATATCTAGGAGAGTCCCTTGGTTCCTCCTTCTCCAAGCCAGGGTGACATCTGCCCAAATAGATGTGAGCAGTCTGAGGAGCCCCACCTCAGAGAGAGCAGGCCTCCAAGCTGGTCAGACACCAGGGATAACCACCCAACTCCTATTCCAAGAGCTCAGGAGGCAATGTGGCTGCTAAATGTGTCCAGGCCAAGATCAACAGGACCAAGGAAACCCAGGCTCCCAGCATCTCTGCTCACCCTTTCTGACAAGCCTAGTGGTGGTTCCAAATCAGTGTGCAGAGCTACACCCTTCCACAGCCCTGTGCTCTGGCTTGGAACAGATCTTAGTAGCCAACAAGATGGTGCTGGAGAAGGACATCAAGGTGATATACTTAGGGCAATGTGGGGAGAGATGGAGACCTACACACACACACACACACACACACACACACACACACACACACACACACGTCCTCTCTTGATGTTTCCAGGAGTCTGGGGAAGCGCATGCATACTGCATGCCTATACCCTGATACACGAGGGACCCTGCTCCCAGCTAGCATCAGGGAGCAGAACAGTGGTCTCCCATGCTCTCCAAAGTCTGGCTGGAGGCACATTCTGCGTGAGGCGGCAGTACATAAACTCTTGGCAAAGTTGGCTTTCCACGGTTTGCTGAACTCCGGAACACAGATGTCCCATTTGTGTTTCATTAGCGCCTCGGCCGCTCTGCGGCTCTCGACCTCTGCACCAGGCAATAATGGCCTGGCTCGGGCCCATCCGCACCAGCTGGCTGGGGACCTGCTCTACCGACCAGGGCTGTGTCTGCTGTCAGCCCTTTCCAGGCGACTGGATGGCTCCTCATCACCAGAATGTCTCTGTGGGCCTGCGTGAGCATGGGGCCACTTCATGAGCTTGGGAGGGTGGACTGTATGGGTCGGGGTGGAGGGGTCGTTATGTGATTCTGGAGGATGGGCTGAGTGAGCATGGAGGGGTGGTCATCATGAGCACGGGAATGGATGGATGCTAAGAGATACCCCAGAGGGAGAAGATGTGTCCAAACCCAGCTACCCTGGGGCAGGCTAAGAGAAAAAGGCGGGAAGGATGGGGACAAAGTCGAGTCAGTAGAAAGGAGGGAAGGGAGAAACTAGGAGGGAGGAGGAGGGAAGGAGGACTAGGTGGGGAGGCATGGCAGTTGGAAGTGAGAGCAGCCTGAGAACAGGCCTCACTGGGAGCTGAGCATATTCAGTTGGGCCTGGCAGACCACAGCTGGAGTGAATGGCCAGGCAGCCCCTGAGTCCCACAGCAGTGTCCACACAGAAAAAGCTTCTGAGGGACAGGCTACCAGAGCAGCCCTGACCCTTCGTTCCAGGGTGCTGTGTTTCTGGTACCCTTTCTCTACCCTATGACCTCGCAGTCTGTGTTCTCAGAGAGAGCTTCAGGAGGAGCAGACCGACCGTACTGGGGGGTACACCAACACCAAGGCTTTGGACTCAGGGGTGGCAGGTGACCTTCTAACTTGCAGATCAACAAAGTCCTGCAGGAAGCTGGCACAGCCCAAGCTCCCAGCCTCACAGTCTGTGTCCCTTCTGAGGCCCAAAGCAGAACTGGGTGCTAATAATTTTGTATGGTGATGCTCTGGGTTGTCTAAGCTCCAGGCCCTGCACCTGAATGCACCCCTGACACATGCATTTGCCTGTCTTCTTCATCTGCATGGAGGTTCAAAATGAGTGTATTGCAATCAGGAGCCTTGCTGTGGTGGGACTCTAGAGGACATGTCCCAGTCACAAAGGGGACCATGTTGGGGATAGAGGGCCCATAAGGAAAGGATGCTGGGAGGGAAGGCCGGAAGGCCATTTCTACTGTTACTATGTATACTGTGCTAAGCATGTTCATCCACAGAGACACAATGGAGAAAGCCCTTTCTCGTTCTGTGGTGAGATAGAACTCAGAGAAGGTACCAATGCCCCAGCGAGGTTGGGATTCACAGTCAGGCCCACAGGCTTCCTGGGTCATCTTCTTCCTGCTTAGGATAGACACCAATGAGCCCCGAAGTTGGGACCTGGCAGTGACCATACAGATGCCCTCCACCATAGGCCAATCTGTAACCTTTTCAATGTTGTCATGGTGCAAAAACGATTCTGGGTACCTTCAGGAGAAACCCTGCTTGCAGCGCTGAGTTTGGACATTGCCTGCTGCTGTGACTACAGCTCACTGTCACCGCCATAATCAGCTAGGAGAACAACCAACACTGTGCTGCCTAGAGTGATCCTTGGCTGGCCATGGTCCACACACCTCCTGCCTACTATGTTTACTGTGGGGGCCACACCCCATGGCACCCAAAGGAGTAGCTGTCCAAGGATCTGGTTGAATTGTGTTGGGCATTCCCAAATGGCAAGGACATGGGTATCAACCATACCTCTCACTGCTTTCTTGTAACATGTGAAGTGATGACAGAAATCTCTTTAGCTCATTTTAGCTCTTATAATTTTGGGGTGACTTCATAGAAGTGTGCTTATATTGTGGTGGTTTGAATAGGAATGGCCCCCATAGACTCATATGTTTGAATACTTGGCCCATAGGGAGTGACACTATTAGGAGGTGTGGCCTTGTTGAAGGAAGTGTGTCACTGTAGGGGTGGGCTTTGAGGTCTAATATGTGCTCAAGCTACACCCAGTGTGGCATACAGTCTGCTTCTGCTGCCCAAGGATCAAGATGTAGAACTCTCAGCTCCTTCTCCAGCCCCATGTCCTGTCATGATGATAGTGGACTAAACACCTGAAACTCTAAGCCAGTCCTAACTAAATGTTTCCCTTTATAAGAGTTGCTGTGGTCATGGTGTCTCTTTATAGCAACAGAAACCCAAACTAAGACATATATCAAGAAATTCAAATACACATATGATCTTGCAGGCTTTCTGTTCTAGTGTTAATTTGTCAACCTGACAGAATCTAGAATCACCTGGGAGATGGGCCTCTGGGCATGTCTGGGGGTGGTTATCTTGCTTGTATAAATTGAGGTATGAGACCAGTCCACTGTGGGCGGCACCATCCCCTGGTTAGGATACTTACTATGTAAGTAGAGAAGGGGAGGTGAGCCGGCATTCACCATTCTCTGTTCCTGACTGGGGCTGTTCCAAGTCCCTACTCCCTTGACTCCCTGGCTGTGCTGGACTGCACCCTTGAACTCTAAGCCAGAATAAAATCTTCCTCCCTTCAGTTGTTTTGGTCAGGGTATCTTATTATAGAAGCAGGGAGAGAAGCCTTTGTTTTCCCATTTCAACTACCAATTTTTTAAAAAGGTTTTCTTTATCTTGTGTGTGTGTGTGTGTGTGTGTGTGTATTTATGTGTGTTTGAGCCTGCCCACATGAGTGCAAACGGGTGTGTTCACATGAGTGCAGAGGTCAGAAGAGGGCATCAGAGCCTCTGGAGCTGGAGTTGCAGGCAGCTGTGAGATGCCCACTGTGGGTGCTGGGAACTCAACTCAGGTTCTCTGCAAGAGAAGCATATACTCTTATTGTTTTGTTTTGTTTTTCAAGACAGGATTTCTCTGTGTAGCTTTGTGCCTTTCCTGGAACTCACTTGGTAGCCCAGGCTGGCCTTGAACTCACAGAGATCTGCCTGCCTCTGCCTCCTGAGTGCTGGGATTAAAGGCGTGCGCTACCACCGCCCGGCAAGAAGCGTATTTTCTTAACCACCGAGCCATCCCTCTAGTCCCCAGCAGTTCTCTCTTTAGGGACGTCTAGAACCAACCACCACGATCAAAGAGAAGAGAGAGAATGGCATGACTTTGAGTCCTTAGGGAAGGGGCCTCTGCCTGGGCTCAGAGCAGCTGGGGCCAGAGGAAGCATTGGCTGGCTTCTGGCAAATAAAGGTGACAGGATGGGGCTATAATAAGACTCACAAGCCCTCAGCTGCAAGGCAGGAGAATCCTTTCATTCCCAGAGTCCTGGAGTACCTTGCTGGTTGGGGCAAACGAGGCTATGGATGGCAGACATCCAGGAAGGATGGAGACAAGGATTCCACCCTGACCTGCTAGGGAGCCGGCATCAGCACCTGCCCTTGTTAGAGTGGGCTCAACCCGGTTCTGCCCTGGGACTGGTCATGAGTTGCTCCTGCTTAGAAATGAGTGATTGCCCCAGGCTCATCACATGACCCCCGTCTCCTTTCAGGAAATGGTTAAACTTTCCACAATGACAATCATACATCATGTGTCCTTAAGATGTCACACACCTGTCCTTGGGGAAAAAAATCAGAAGAAACTGCTTTCTGGTGAATGTGGGGAATGAGACCCCCCCTAGGGGAATGGCAGGGAGGGATGGAGGCGAGCAGAAATGCCCATCCACAACCTTGTGGCTGGGGAGGAAGAAGGGTCAGGTGTCACCAGAAAAGGCCAGCAGCATGGTAAAGGTAGTTGCCACCAAGCCCAATGACCTCCCACCCAGTGGTGGAAGGAGAGAGCTGACACTCATAAACTGACCTCTGACCTCTGACCTCCCTGTGAATGATTGCATGGACCTGAGTTTGGTCTGCATGCCTGCACATGAGTAAATAAAATAAAACAAATATTGTTTAAGGGAAAAGAAAGGCTGAAGGGCTACATCTTAGGGTTTCTATTGCTGTGTCGGGACACACGAACCATTGATCACTAATGGAGAAAGTGCCTTAGACCTGGATCTCATGGAAGCATTTCCTCAACGGAGGCTTCTTCCTCTCTGATGACTCCAGCTTGTGTCAAGTTGACACACAAGGCCAGCCAGTACTTGCAGCTTCTCAGGCAGCATACCTGGGTGTTCAAGCGGGGCAGTGGATTAAAATTCACTGAATTCATTAAAATATGGCTGATTGCTGTCCTATGGCCCTGGCTCTCCTGTTCCTTCTCTGTTCCTCCTTGGAGATGGGGAAACAGAGTCCAGAGTGTAAGAGGGACCCTCCAAAGAGACTAACTCCATCACTCAACCTGTACCTTCCCCTCCTGGCTTTCACCCTTCATCATCAAAGAACCCCGTGTGAGAGACTGGGCATCAGTTCAACAGTCCCCAGCACCCATGGTGGGTGCCTCACAACGTCAGCTCCCGGGGATCTGATGCCCTCCTGTAGGCTCCGAAGGCACCCCGATCTATGTGGCATACATTCACAGACATACATACATCAATGAAAATAAAAATGAGCCACTCTGGAAGAAGAGCCATGTGTCTCTAGTTCCTAGACCTATGCTTCTCAAGAAGTGTTCCTGGAAACCGTGTGGAGTGTAAGCAGGTTGCAGCGTGATTCCTGAGAAAGACTGAGTCCTCCTCTGTCAGGCTAAGCAGTGACAAGGGCAGGGACACATTGGCAAGGACCTGGGGAAGAAGCCCAAGGGACTCCTCAGAGAAACAGAGCCAAAGTCCCAGATGTTCTGAGCTGAATTCTCTAGCAACTACCTGTAGGCTCCTGAAACCTATACCTAAGGCGGAGACCCTTTCTCTCCTCCTGAGTCTTCTCAGAAAAGAACACCAGGTCCCTCAGTGGGCACCAACAGCAACCTCTGGGTGTGGACTCAGTGTGGATTGAGGAATGCTGCTCAGAAACCACCAGCTGCCCAGTTTTCAGGGCCCACAGAAAGCAGGAAAGGCAGGCTCCAGAGCCACACATTATAAAATCAGGCTGAGCAATGGTGGCGCACGCCTTTAATCCCAGCACTTGGGAGGCAGCAGCTGGCAGATCTCAGTGAGTTCAAAGTCAGCCTGGTATACAAAGCGAGTTCCAGGACAGCTAGGGCAGCTACTATGTCAAAAAACAACAACAAGAACAACAAAAAACAAAAAACGAAAAACAAAAACAACAAAAAAAGAAAGAATGAATGAATAAAATAAAATAAGGAATGGGAAAAGAACACTGGAGGCAGGCAGGTCCAGTCTAATAAAGGGCCAGCCTATGGAGTACAGCAGCAGTGTTGAGTGGCCACAGGATCCTAGTTGGGAGGATCAGGCTGTGACATGAGCATTCTGGTCAGGATCTGCCGACCCCAGAGAAACCTAGCTCCTACTGTGTCCATAGAACTAGATTTGTTTCCTTAATAGCTGTGGGAATTGTCTGAAGGCTCTGGAATCACCTGGGCAATGGGCCACTGAGCATGCCTGTGGGAGTCATCCTGATTGCTGAGGTGGGAGGACCCGCCCACTGTGGGCAGCACCATTCCCTGGATGAGACCCTGGACTATACACATGGGGAGAGAGAGTTGAGCAGCAACAGTCACTCAAGTCTGCTTCCTGGTGTAGATGGGATGTAGCCAACGGCTTCAAGCTCCTGTTGCCTTGACTACCCCCCCCCACCCCCCCACCCCGTGATGGACTGTGCCCATGAACTGTGAGTCAGAATAAACCCTCTCTCCTTTCAGCTGCTTTTATTAGTTTTTTTTTTTTTTTTCATCACAGTGGCAGGAAAGGAAGCTAAGACACCTTCCATAAATAATGGTGTTGAGCATACCACTGCTTCAGGCATGGCTGGATCCAGGCGTCTCACTGATATCAGGACCTGTGTCCACATCTCCTCACTCTGCTTTCGTTTGTGTCGATGTCACCTTCAGGCAGGTTTTCCCTCGTGATGTCGAAAGGGTGACTATTGCAGTGCTCCCCCCACCCCCGCCCACCGCCCCCACCACTGCGATCAGCTCTAACTGCACCAGTTCTAGACTGCATGTCTGTCTCTGTAGTAACTACGCAGGGCCTGTGAGTCTGTGAGTGCTGATGCATAACAGTCCATCATTTCACTGGGTCCAAATGAGCTACCCGTTCAGGAAGGCTCTCAATAGGAACATCTGTGTCCTGTTTATTCTAGTTGAGGGAGTGGGGGTTACTGAGAGGGAACAGAGCAGGGAGGTATGTGTAGGGGACAAGGAGGAACCCCTGAGATCCAGTACGTCAGGGTCATCTCCATGCTCCTGGGTCTCTCAAAGAACTCAGGGAGACCCAGGTGCCTCCCCGAACGGATGCCTCAGGGACAGATGGTGTTGTGGTTTGCTTTGCTTTGGTCTGCTGTAGCATAGCTTAGAGAGGCCACTGCCCACAGCCTAAGAGGGCCTCAAGGTGGACGGGCAGGGGCTCGGGGTTCCAGGGAAGAAGGGCAAGAAGGCCCCTCCCATGCACTTGGTATTTCTCTGGGCCTCAGCCTTGGGAGGGAAAAGGAACTTCTCTCCTAGTCAGTGACTGACTTAGAGATGGTGTGTGGCCTGACTCCAGCCAGCAAAAGGGCTGGGAGCCGAGCTGGACTGGAAGAAGCCTGGACTGCTGGGACGGCTGCTTTGCTGATGGCACTGGAGAGGACACCAAGGCCAACAAGAACTATCCCTTTCAACCTTTGTGGTTCACAGAATCTGAACGATGCCTCTGGACTGGGGCCGCTACCCTGCCACCATGGCGGAGGCCTCCTATTGATGGATTCATATGCTGAGGGTGGCCAGGGAACATCAAGATGCTGTGGGGCCTCAGAAGTGCTGCAGAGGTGCTGAACTAGCCACCCTGAGGCGGTTTTTGTCAGTTGCCATATCGATCTCTGAGATTCCCCTTATCTATTAGCGGGAAGCTGCCTACCTGATGTCTCAGGGAGGTCCAGAGCCGCAAAGACTTGGCAGGATTTGGGGACCATGGATGCCTAGGCCACTTGCTGCACTTAATTGTCAGAGCCTGCATTCCCCATGGCACAAAGCAAGTTCATCACCTCCAGCTCACAAAAGGAAGCCTCTTCTGTAAATATCTCTTAGGGCCTGGTTTAAGTACATCTAATGCCTTTGTTGACTACCACTCTGAGGAGTGGATGGGGGTAGAGGGGAGGGAGGTGAGGAGGCGGGAGAAGGGGAGGGAGCGGGAACTGGGGTTGGTATGTAAAATGAAAAAATTTTTAATAAATAAACATATTTAAATACAAAAAAAAAGAGTACGTCTAATGCTCGCATGGCCAGAAACCAACATTTCTTTTTGCACAGTAAGAAGAGAACACGCCTGCCCAGCTTGAGTGGGGGATGGTGAGGTTCCTGGTACTGATGCTGAACTGGTGTGATGAATAGTGCCCGAGGATGACAGAGGCCACATGTGTGCCAAGATGAGACCTGATGGCTTACAAGCTAGAAAAATGGGATCCCGGTTCCCCACCCCACCCTGCTTGTGTGTATGTGTGTGTGTTTGTGTGCATACGTGCGTGCGTGTGCAATACAATACTGTAAATAGTAGAAGAAAGAACAATATAGGCTTAAGATTTATTTTCAACTTTACAGTTTTTTACAGTCTACAAAGAAAGAAATATTGTTACCCCTGAACTAAAACAATGACCCCCAAAGAAACCCTTAGCAGCCATCAGGAAGCATGAGAGAAAACAGGAAAGCTGACAGGCGCCCAGCTCCAGGGGGGTGGTCCAGCCAGCAATGCCTGCCTCTGCCTCTGCTCCCTGGTCAAGTCCACTTCCCTCTAAGATATCTGGGTTTTGTCACTGAGAGGGAGACAGAGCAAAGCCCCGAGAAGCAGCCCGGTGTCTCAGACGACTTGCACAAGCCAGCTCTGAGGGAGCCCCTTAAGCTCAGGGAGTTTGGCACGTGGGAGGTTAATTCTCTTATCAAAACTATACAAAATCCTAATTTTGCAGAGTGGCAATTTGGGGGGAAAAAAAACCTCAGCAATGGGAAAATGTTGGTTATGCAGCACAGACATTCAGTTCTCAGGGGATCAATTATAAAAACACTCATTCAGCTATTTCTATTCAAATGAACACCTGAAGAGGAGGCCTCGATGGTTTTAAAAGTGTGTGGATATTACTGGATAAACGTTAGTCCAATAAAAGAGATCATCATCCGCTGCTTGTGTACATTTAAGTTGACACTAAAAAGATCTTTGTGGAGGATCGTGTGCCTCCCACGCCTCCGCATCTTTTTATCTCTTCGGCCTTTAACGCTTTAGCAACTGAAGGAAACACACCAAGTCTGGCCGATCCTGGGTTTCTCTCCTCTCAGCCTCAGGATGAACCTGACACGGGTGGTGGGGAGACCCCGCCTGGGTGGGCAGCCCCAGCCCTGACCTCACGACTACCAGCTCCTAATATAACATGAAGCTCCGGCTTGAAGACAGACAAGGATTTATTTGCATTTGTCCTGTGGTCACTGCCCATGGACAGTTCTCACTCAGAAATTTTTTCTTTCTTCTTTTTTTTCTCTTTCTTTCTTCTCTCTCTCTCTCTCTCTCTCTCTCTCTCTTTCTTTCTTTCTTTCTTTTTTTAAAGAAGCTCCGGTAAAGGTTTATTAAAGAAAAACTTTCCTGGTTTACTTTTCACCAGTCTGTTCTGGCATGCTTCTAATTATATCGGGATCACCTGGGTCAATGCTAGCCAGTGTGCATACTCTGTAGTATTTTCCACGTGCTGTGCCCAATTCAATGTTATTCCCACTGCGGTGATGAACACCAGTTTTAGCCAACAGGGCATAGTATTCTATTTCAGATTTCCTCAAAGCTGAGCAGTTGTTGGCGAGGATAACCAATTTCGCTTTGCCCTGTCCATCATCTTCAGAGTCTGCACCCCAGCACCTACTTTCCACTTTTCATAACAAGTTGGAGCCCAGAGTTGATCGACTCCAGAGACTTTTTCGTCTTCTTTGCGGCCACCAGCCACCATCTTCCTGCCTTAGGTGCGGGACAGCCCCCAACCAAGACCAGCCGCCAAGATGGCCAGGAAGCGAGAAAGGCAGTTTTCTTTTTTCTTACAGTCTGAAAATATTTCCTACCCCTGCTCCCCAACATCCACATGCACATGAATTCACACATACATGTAGATATGTACATATCACACATGACACATAAGGATATGAATATACATGTTCAATATGCATATACATGTTCACATGTGCACATATATATGCATGGCTATGCACCTGTGTTCACATGACTATGTACACACACGCTCACACATAAACATGAATATATAAATATGCTCACCCACATGAATATGCACATAAGTGCTCACACATATTCACTTGGATATTCATCCATACTCACACATGAATACACATATGGATATGCATAGACATGCTCAGACATGCACACTCACATACATGTGGATATATACCCATGCTCACACATGCATACACATAACACGGATATGCACACATGTGCTCTCACACACATGGATATGCATACACGAACTGACATATATGCACATGCATATATACACATACACATGTATACTCACACACAGGTATACATATAAGTACACACAAATATACCTCTTTCTCCCTCTTTAAAGAGCAATTAAGGAAGCCCATGACTCAGGCAGCCTCTCCATCTGCAGCCTGGGACATGGAACAGGGTTCCAGAGACTCCATCAGACTCTATTCCCAGTGTATTTCTTTCCCATCCGAGAGGCGTGGTCCAGAATGAAATGGAGCACTAAGAGGAGGGGGGGGGGCTGGGATGCGGCTCCATGGGTCGAGCGCTTGCCCAACATGCATGAGCCCCGAGCCCCGAGCCCCGGTCTTAATCTCCAGCATTGTATGAACCAGGTGTGACTGCACAGATCTGCAATCCCAGCTCCCGGGAAGTGGAGGCAGGAGGGTCACCCTCAGCTACAAGTTTTGAGGCTAGCCTAGGATACTCAAGACCCTAACTCAAAAATAAAATACAGAGGACACTGCCCAAGGTCCTAGGGTTGTCTCTCAACGGGGAGGGGGAGGCAGGGAGCAGGACAAGAAGCTCGGGGAGCTATAGTTTTAGGACTTAGAAACAAACATGCCTCCCTGTAATCCCAACACGGGAGAGGCTGAGACAGGTAGTTCCCTAGCTGGAAGCCAGCCTGGGCTACACAGGGAACCCCAGAATAAAAATAAATGACTCCAGCCTGGTGCTTTTAAAAACAGACTTTCCTAAGAGGCACCTCTCTCACCCTGAGCTCTGGAGCTTCTAAGCGGCACCCGGGCCCCTGGGTGATCCACTTCTCACTTGTGGTCTCTCTGCCCTTGCCCTAAGGCCTGAGGCCACTGGACCCTTCTCGTACCATGGGGATTTGACTGTGCCCTCCTTCCTCAAGCGGGCAAGGGGAGATGTTCCAGGTATCCCCTGGCGAGTACAGCTCTTCAGGCAAGCTGCACTGGCTTGCTGATATTGCTACTTTATTTAGGTATGACTGGCATCTGCCTGTCCCCGGGGCTGAGGAGGGGACAGTGGGACAGGAGGGCATAGTGTCAGGTGCAGCCACCTGGCAGGCAGGGCAGGCTCCTTTGTAGGCTGCTCATAGGCTAGCCCACTAAGCCCCCATTCCAGGGCTAATAGTGACACCTGCAGTCTAACCAGCCACATATCACACTGCAGGACAGTAGCCTAGGAGGTGATGGAGAAGTCTCAGGCTATCTACTGACTCCCTGGAGCCAACTGGAACCTTCTCACCATTGGTCCCAGGGGTGTGGGAGGAGACTCAGATCCCTGGTCTCGCTGCAGAAGCCAGATAGGCAGCCACTAGGACCCTGACTGCCCAGAGTCTCCAAAAGCACTGACCTGCTCCTGCTGCTGTCCCCATGCAGCCACCAAGCTGGGGTTTCAGCTTAGTGGGAAGAGCAGAAATCAAATTGCCAGTTGCCATGGCAGCAGCATGGGACAACCATCATTGGTACCCCCACCTTCTCCCTGGTCCTCTCTCAGCTGACTGAGACCACCATGTCAAACAGTTTTTACAGATAGGGGATGGAGGAGCACAGAGGGGAAACAGTATGGTCAAGGTAGCTCATGGCCATGGTTCCTAAGCCTGCCCTAGCCTCTGCCTGTAGGATAGTGTACAAGACTATAGTGAGTTACTCAGCTCTTGACCAGGTGTTTACCTTCCTCGAAAGGCCACCACAGGGGACAGCACACAGCTTCTCTACAGATTGTTTGCTTGACACAGTCCTCTGCTCTGCCTGTACACACACACACACACACACACACACACACACAGTGGGTAACCATTCCAGCTTTGATCTGGAGGTTCCAACCCCCATTGAGGCTTCGGTAACTGTCACACCTGTAAGGCGGGGCTGAGAGAGGACCCTGAAGACCAGGGACCTGGATGTGCAGGCTCTCTTGGTTCTTGAACCCTGGATGGTGGAGGTAGACCCAGCAGAGTTCTCTAGAGAACACAGACTGTGACACACCTTTCCCAGACCCTGCAACCTATCCCTTCATTTGTAAGTTACCTCACAAAATAAACCTCCCTTTTAACTATGTGGAGTAGCCTTAATAATTTCACCAACACACACACACACACACACACACACACACACACACACACACACACACCCCAACACTTTCGGGAAGGCAGCAGGTCAGAGGTGAATTAGTTCACCACTCTGAACCAATCACAGCTCTCGAGGTGGGGATTGGGCAGCCCTGGCTGTTTCCCTCTGTACACTGCCTACACGTCTGAGAGCCAGAGCACAGGAAAATGAAGTGAGGCAACGATTCCTTTATAACTTTTCTCAATATTCTGCTGATTGCCAGCTCGGTAGCAGATGTGCTATGCTTAATGATGCATAGACAAGAAGTAGTCCCTAATCCCTAAATGAACTTCTTATCGCTAAATATATAAAGGGGAAGCTATAGAACTCAATTTAGCTCTCTGCTCATCCAGCTTTCCCATTGAGGAGTGGAAGGAGAGCATGGGTGTCTAGGAGACCCATGGGGATAGAGGAAATGGAGGAAGCCACAGGCTAGCCCACCACAGCACCCACCAACCACCCACTGACAAGCACTCTACCCCACTTTTCCACCACAGCACCCGAAGGCCAATCCAGGCCTGACCAAGTCATTTTAAATAGCTCTGTAGCTCAGGTGGCCTGCTAATCTCATAGGAAACTCAAGGAAGCAGTAAGAGGGATGATGGGAAAACATGGGCGCCTCCTCCACCCACTGGAGCCAAGGGCCAGCTTATGCATATGCGATGTGGGCCCACTCTGAAGGCTTTTCCATTAGCAGTGTGGAGAAGCCGTCCGTGGCCAGGCTGGGGGAATGTGTATTTCACCTTACGCTGCACACAGCTGGGTTCAGATTGGCACCAGTGCTAATATGCAAATAAGGCTGTATCTGTATTCATCAGGACTCCCCAAGAAGCCAGGAGGGATCAGGGTCCTTCTTTTCTAGAACCAGCAAACAAAGACAGGAATGGGGTACACCATGGGGTATTCGGCTGGTGGGCCAGGGCAGGTAGGAAAGGGGTCATCGCCACTGGGGAGGAGACACTTGAGTCTTTCTTAGAATGGTTTCTTAGTGGAAAGCATGACAAATAGGACTCTTAGAGCCCAAGTGGCTCGGAGCCAGAATGTCCTCCAAGAACTCCCACCTAAGAGCCTCATTTTATTGATGGAAAAACAGAGGCTCCGAGGGACATAATTGGCTGGACGCCACACATTCTAGTTGTAACTTTTCTGTTCCTATGTGAATATAGGTGTGTCTAATTTTAATTTTACTCATGTAGGTCTAGATCCAGACTATCCTTAAAGGGTCCCTCAGATGGAGGCCAAGCATGTTAACTAAATAAGCAGGTCTGACCATGCCTACAGTGTGCACAATGCTATCAAGGGGATCTGAAGACCAATATTCATGCTTGTAGGACACCTGACTAGTACTCAATACGATTGATCCTCCAGATGTAAGAGGAAGGAAAGGCCAATGCCATGAGCACACGCTGTGCTCAAGGACGGGGCTTGGGAACAAGGTAGGCACTATCCCAGAGTGCCGCTTCAACTTCTCGTTCCTGCCTTCCAGCTCTGAGCCCTGCTCTTGGATCCCTTCTCCAGGCTTTTCTTGGAGAACTTGAGGCAGTTTGCTTGCTATTCGATATGGCTGGATTCACTCCCCAGTGGTTCAAGATGTGCTGGTCTTAAAATTGGCAAGGCTACACAGAGAAACCGTCTTGAAAAACCAAAAACAAACAAACAAACAAACAAATTGGCAGGGAACAGGGCTGGCGAGATGCTCCTCCACCTGAGTTTGGATCCCAGGACCCACACTGGGTTACAAACACCCACCTGCAAACCCCACTCTAGGGAAATCCAGTGTGTCTGACCTCCAAGAGCACCTGCACTAATGCACACATAATTAAATCTTAAGCCGGGTGGTGATGGGGTATGCCTTTCCTATCATGCTGTTCAGTAAACAGCAAAGAACCTTCATGTCAGCTTTTCCCAGGAGTGTAGACAGGACCATAGCACATTGCTTCTGCTTTGAGGCCTCTATGGTACTCAAATTTGAAGACCCAGGGACTGGTTCTTCAGGGCTTATCTGTTTAGAAGGGTCACACGTTTAAATCCTAGCTCCTGGCTGGGCAGTGGTGGCGCACGCCTTTAATCCCAGCACTCGGGAGGCAGAGGCAGGTAGATCTTTATGAGTTCGAGGCCAGCCTGGTCTACAGAGCAAGATCCAGGAAAGGCGCAAAGCTACACAGAGAAACCCTGCCTGAGAGATCTCAGCCTCCTCAGAATGGAGTTGGACAGGCCACATGGGAGACTCCTCCTCCACACTCCACTGCCAGTTACCTGTGTTTGGACTTGAATGAGGAAGCACAAGCTTGAGCCAGGTTCTGCTAACACTGGGCTCTCGTCTCCCTGCCTACCTGCTGGTCCTTCTGGGGCAGAAGCTGAGGACAATGAGCAGCCAGAGAAGCATGTATCACAGAGTATGTCAGGTCAGGCTGCTAGGCAAAGCCTCATCACCCTTGGGTTCCCATTGTTAGTGAGAGGCACAGGCCGAGGCCCACTACTGCTGAGCAGCATGGTCGCATGGGGACAGGGGAAAAGGCAGAAGGCACTTATCACTGCCCTGTTGAGCTGAGGACACTGGGTATGGAGGTGGACATGCATATTGCCTCTCTAGCAAAGGTTCTCAAGGACCTGTCCTTATTTCTCCTCTTCCCAACAGCCCTGCTCTGGCCCCGCCCCCAGCCCCCCCCCGCCCCCCTCTCCTCAGAGTTGCATATTGTTCACTATGTACCCTCCCCTTCAGCCTTCAGTAGAAGCTGTAATTAGAACCAACAGAGAAGCAACACCAGGAACCGTGCTTCCCCCACTGCTGTTGCGTGGATGTCTTAGTGTCTTCTGTTTGGGCTCTGAATTGCTACACTCGGGAAGGGGTGGCAAGTGGCATCTGGTCAAGCTCCCATAACTTCAGTCATGTGGAACACAAAGATTGGGGGGGGGGGGGCTGCAGGGAGGAACGTGGGCCTGCAAAATGGAAATCCCCCAACCGCAGGTCAGGAAAAACAATCAAGTAGTAGTAGCGCCCGGGTGAGAAGAGGCCAGGAATGGAGGAGACCATGTGGGAGTGGGCTGGGGAGGGGGCAGATGTCCCAGCATTTATCAATGAAATACTAACAGCTGTTTCTAGCCTTAACTAGATTCAGTGATGGATGCCAAGGACTAAAAGGCTTTCCCAGGGGCCAGTGAGATGGCTCAGCTTGAAGGCATTTGCCATCAAACCTAATGGCTTGAGTTCAACCTTCAGGGCCCACATAGTGGAGAGAACTAACTCCCAAGAGATACTCTGACCTCCACATTGTATGCTCTCTCTCACACACAAAAACATTAAAAAAATAAAAAGCTTTCCCCAGAGGGAACTCTTAAGATGTTGGGTCCTATCTGGGCAGGCCATGCCCTCAGTCTCCGCAGGTACAACATACTGTTCCCTCATGTACCCTGAAAGCCAAACACCTAGATATGTCAGGACAGAGGTGCTGGCAGCACATTTCCACAGAGTAGGGCGTGACCAAGTGGTCCAGGAAGGGAGTGGGAGAGTGGATCAGTGTCCAATCTCCAGTCAGGCTGGTGCTCCAGCTCACCCTTCCTTCAGGGTCTTGGGTACTGCTGTGTGTGCCCTCCCCTTCTTGGCTTCTAAGAGCACTATGACCGGGCTGGAGAGATGGCTCAGGTTAGGAGCACCGACTGCTCTTCCAGAGGTCCTGAGTTCAATTCCCAGCAGCCACATGGTGGCTCACAACCATCTGTAATGAGATCTGGCGCCCTCTTCTGTATACATAATAAACAAACAAACAAACAAACAAACAAATAAAAAGAGCACTATGACCTTGAGCAGATCCTTCACACACTGAAATATCCCCACCCCACTATACTCCATCCAGCTCCTCGTCCCTCTGTACTACAGCCTGCAGCAGGCACCTATCCCCATTTGCAAAATTCCTTCATGGCCCTAGATGGCCCTGCTGTTTGTGGCTCAAAACCACATCAGCAAAGTGGACAGACTTCCTGCAGCCTCCCAAAGCTGCTAGGAAGCTGCCAGCATGGCCAGGGCGAGCCTAGAGTTCAAGCTGCTCTGGACTGCTAGTATCACATTGTCACACTGAGCACTGACACCTGACACCAGCCCAGCTTCCAAAAAACTGTACCTTCCCATCCCTCTGCAGTCACCAAGCTTCCTCCTGCTCCCAGAAAATGTTGCCCCACTCAAGACTCTCTTTCCCTTCCCATCAGCGCCTTCTGGTGTGGTTAGTTTATGTTGGCCATCCTCTAAGAACTCAAGCATGGAGAAGCAGTGCTTCTCCACAACTCATGTCCATATATGAAGTAGCCTCCCATGTGAGAAACTTGCCCTTTGGAACAGCAATTTAACCTAGTTTTGAACTCACTACATTTGTCCAGAGTTGTCATGGCAGCTCAGGTGTCATTAGTGATGGCCTCAGTGCCCAGCACCAGCATTTCCTTCTTTCTGCAGAAATGCCAGCGTGTGGGAGGGAACTATTGTGAGAGACATAGAATTCCTCACAGGAAACCGTGCCCACTGGAATTACAAGTGTTAGCCTAGTCAGTTACTGCCGTTAGCTTCAGAGTTCAGTATCTTCCACAGTGCTGGACTCTTACCAGCCCCCAGTCTGTTCAGCATCCTGAGCAGTCCAGCCAGTCCCCATGATCTTTCTCCAAGGCTAAAGGCCAGTCTCCAGATGGCTGTCCTAAACTAAGGAGACACACCCAGGGTATCCTCTTGTTGCTACTAGTCAACATCTGGCATCAGGAAAACAAACATAAAACATACAAAGAATGACCCTGACTATGTCTGGGGAAAAGCACGAAAGAGAACATGGATGGAGAGCAGTAAGAACCACCCAAGTAGGATTTGTGGGTGGTTTCTAATTATTTCTCTAGTTTAGAAAACAAACATGTGTGGGCACTTATGTGTTTTGTGTATGTAGGCATGTGCGCCCCACAGACACTGAAGTCAGGACAACCTTTCTCCTCATCTTCCATGTGGGTCCTGATCTTTGGTTGTCAAGCTGGAAGACAAGGGCCTTTGCCTCCACACAACCTCAATGGCCTGGGTTTCTTGTTCTGTTTCCCTATGCTACCCAGGCTGGCCCCAAAATGAACACCTACCAGTCTCTGACACCCAAGTGCTCTGGGATCATGGGTGTGCACCATCACACAAACAAGTTTTTCAAGTATCAAAATGTAAGTGCATATTACTTCCATAGTCAGGACAAAAATTATATTAACAAATTCACGAGCACCAAACTTGTTTAAAAGTAACTGACCTAAGACCAGTTTGCCAGATTACAATCCATCATGACCACTTGGATGGTACTTTCTATGTAACATACGAAAAACACCCTAAAACTTCACTTTTAGATGTCGGTGAGCACTTACCAGCCTCCTCACAACATTCCCAAGATGCAAATCTTCTCCAAGTGAACTTCTCCAATCTGGCTTACTCCAGATTTGTCAAGGTCTCATTCCCACAATATAGTACTACTGAGGTCGCTCCACAGATGTTCTAGACCTGCATAATTCCTCACCTACACCCCATCACCCATAATACAACAGTTTTAAGGGAATCCACACATTTAGATAATGGAAAGCTAGATGCAAGAGCTAGTCCAGCCTTCCAAGGAAAAGTCATCATTCAAGACCAGACACACCAAGGTAAATCCAACTTACTGTGAGGTTCCAAGCAAGATGCTTTAGCAAACTAAATATGCTTTCTCATTTGTAAGTGGCCACACACCCTAATGTCATCATTTTCCCATCATCAGACCTATTTTTTTTTTTTTTTCTTTTTTTGGCTTTTCAAGACAGGGTTTCTCTGTGTAGCTTTGCACCTTTCCTTGAACTTGCTTTGGAGACCAGGCTGGCCTCGAACTCAGAGATCCACCTGCCTCTGCCTCCCGAGTGCTGGGATTAAAGGAATGCGCCACCATCACCCAGCTAGACCTATTTGTTGATAACCAATAGACACACAAAATGCAGCTACCACTGGTAATTTTGGAGGACTGTTCCTAGTGCCAGCCCTCAGGAGAGGCAGGCAGGCAGGCGGGCAGGCCGTTGTCTCTTCACAAGTGGCACACAGCATTTGTCTTGGCATTAAAAGGAGAAAGCCTCATGATGGAGACTTCCATGCTCCCAGCCCACCATAATTAAAGAGGGCTTTGCCTGCCCCCAGATGTTTTCCTTACTCCGGTCCTGTCCAAATCTCACAGCAGGAAAGCAGCTTTGGAAACAGGGTGAGAAAGGCTGGCATAGCTCTGCTGTCTACAGCTTGCCTTTGTGCCTGCCCTCTAATAAGTCCAAATTAGGTTTATACCAGAATTTACCCCTTCAAAAAGAAAAAAAACGAAAACCAAAAAAAACCCCACCACGATCCTTTAAACACAACCTGTCCACATGACGTTCCATGTAAAGTTCAAAAAATCTAGAAAGAACATGCTCTACGTTATTCATAAACTAAGAAGTTATTAAACATGTTAAACATATTGCTGTGGTCACCAGGCCTGAGAGGACAGGACAGGATGTTCATTTCCTGGAAGGCCGGGGCTTTTCTTCAAACTGGTGGAGGTTTTCCCAGCATGCAGTGCACCGTAGAGCCAGGTTGGAATTCACTGAAAAGGTAGCTGCCAACACATCCTTGAACAATACCTGGGTCCTACAACCACTGTATTCGTCTGGCATGATGTGTTTGCCATCTCTTTGTTTGCGCCACATCCCCAGGCAGCCACCCCGCAGTGTTCTCTCCCCACCTTTCCCAATTTCTAGTAGCCTGCAGGAAGCAGCTTACCCACACTACTCCACACTTGATTCACCCATGGTGCTTTCCTCTTTCCCCGTCCCAGCGTAATCTGGGAAGCCTCAGTTGGGCAACTCACACCACTACATATAAACCTGAAAAGTCCATGACAGCTGGTTACAGCATTCGGATGAATCCTGACACAATGTTTATCTTCAACACAATCTCAAGCCTTCCACCTCTCCAAGGGTAACATTTCTAAATCTTACCTTGAACCCAGGTTGAAATCACCACAGACCATTTATTTACCTCAATGGAGAAAGTAACAAAAACTTCCAGCTGTTGAGGCCAGTGAGCACTGGGGAATAATCAGGGGACTCAGGCCACTCAGCCAGCAAGTGCTAACATTGAAGACAAACACTCTGAGGCTTGCAAATGGACATTCTTCCTGACAATGGCTGTAATTTGGGTAATTTGTTAAGCTTGGTTCAAGAGTAGCTCTGCTGGCACTTTTCACATGTCCCAAACCTGTCACAGATAAAGGAGTCTTCTATGAAAGTCAGTATTCACACATGAAACCAGACATCCTGGCCACAGTGCCACTGGCATTTCAGGCTTTACATACAACAAAGCCTACACATCTTCTCTTATGAGGTGCCCACCTTTCCACAGGCCTTGGTGACTTATGCCCTACACACCATGGCGGGGATCCTCCTTGACCGTCTCCCTGGAGTAGCTAGCTATGCAGCAGGTTGAAAGATAGTGTATCGTTCACACACGAGGCCCTGGGCTCACTCAAGCAACACTAAACATGCATGCACCACCATGTACCCAGTGCAGACTTTCTGTCTAACACAGCTCTGCTACATAGAGTGGCTTTCTGTGGTTACAAACTCTGCAGAAAAGCCAACCCTGAAAAAAAAAGCCGGGCTGAAGGAGAGCTCTGCTGCCACGGAACCAATTAGGCCTCAGAACTTACCCTCTATATGCTACGGTTGCCAGAGCCTTCCCTAGGCCAAGCCTGAAGACCTTCCATTTTACCTTTCCTAGCAAGAGTGAGTCAAGAGAGCCAACAACAGCAGGAAGGCCCTACTTCAGTCAGACAGCTAATTAACACCAGATATAAACGACTACTGTACACCAGGCTCCTTTCCTATCGCCTACCACAGTGGACTCCCTGATTATCCTGAAGCTTGAAAATACCTGAAAGTCAGCCATAGTGGTGCAAATCTTTAATCCCAGAACTCAGCAAGCAGAGGCATGAGGATCTCCATGAGTCTGAGGCCAGCCTAGTCCACATAGAGTTCCAGGACAGCTAGGGCTACATGGAGCAACCGTCTCAAAAAACAAAAATCCAAACAAAGGCCGGCATGAGCTCACCCCACCCTCATGTACAAGCTCTCCATTTCCATCACAAGCATTAGCCACCCCCAGGGCTGGCACTAAGATGGAGGTCTGCACTTACTCCTTCCAGACTCCTGGACAAATGCAAGGACTGCACAGTGCTGTGTTCCTACAACCGCGGGCATTCCAAAGGTTGAGCTAGGATCACGAGGAATGACAAGCCAGTCTGGGTTATATATCAAAACTGTCTTCAACAAGAAAGACAAGACAAAAACCAAAAAACCCCAGGAGTTCCAGGACAGCCAAGGCTACAGAGAGAAATCCTGTCTGGAAAAAACCCAAACAAACAAGCAAAAAACAAAACCAAAAACAACCAATGACAGACCTGTAGATCTGAGAAATGTCTCCCATTAGAGATGGGTCAGAACTTCCTTTTGAAGGTGACTGCTAAAACACAGAAATCTTGGCTCAACCTGAAACGTCAAATATTGCCCAGAGATAGCAATTACAAAATATGGATGCCTCCCAGAGTCAACATTTGAGCCAAAGCTGCTGTAGGCAGCTAAGTACAACCTTACTACTCAGACCTGAGAAGAATCACAGGAGCTTCACAGAAACAAATTACACATAGAGTTACACATTGGGAAGGTGACTAGGGATCGAAACCAGAGCTTCATATATGCTAGACAAGTACTGAAAAGGTTTTGTTACTGTATTTAAAAATTAACTTTGTGGACCATGAGTTTCAGGAGAGTTTTGGTTAGTGACATCATCTCAAAAAGAAAAAGATGTTTTTTTGTTTGTTCGTTTTTTTTGAGATAGGGTTTCTCTGTGTAGCTTTGGAGCCTGTCCTGGCTCTACAGACCAGGCTGGCCTTGAGCTCTACCTGCCTCTGCCACCACCGCCCAACTGAAAAAGGAATTTTTTTATTCAGAAACTAAAATGTTCAGATTAAAAATACAAAAGCCACGATGATTTTTAAAAGTCTCCTTAAAAGAAAAAATCCAGTAAAATGTTACATGCAACAAAACTGAAGCCAAAAGCATGTACACAGGACCATTTTAAAAACTGTAGCCCGGGCATGGTGTCATACACATTTACTCCAGCACTTGGAGGAGAGAGGCAGGAACACCTGTGAGTTAAGGCCAGCTTGGTCTATACCAGGAGTTCCAGGCTGGCTACAATTATGACCCTGACTCAACAAAACAAAACAAACAAAATCAAAGAAAAAAGGCTGCAGGAACTAACTGGACCCTTAAAGTCTCAAATGTTAAAAGAGCCAAAAATTATGCACAGTAGTATATGTAGTATGTATTCTGATACAGAATACCAAGTTTGAGGCAATGGGCTACTGGGTACTGGACTCAAGGCAAACAACAACAAAAAAAAAAGCCCACACAAGCCAAAATTCTAGTTGCTAAAACCTTTCTGCAGGCAGACCGCATGCCAGCAGCCTAAATTCCCCAGCAGCATGGGAATTGAGTCACACTGGTACTGCTATGACATTCAACACCCGTGCTCAGTCAGTGCGTCCTCATCAGGACTTATAGGACGCAGTCTAGAAAAAAATGTAGGCTTTCTATAATAAAAACTAGTTTTCAGAATAAAACCCAGTATTTATTAAGTCAAATCAGGGTGAATTATGAGTACTCATAAGAAATGACAACTTTTTTTTGCAGTGGAAGGGTCACAATGCTTATCGGTTGTTCTGAATGTCTCATGAATCTGAGACTAAAAAATGAGAAGGCAGGAAAAATCCAAGAGAAACAAACGCAGGAGCCTAATAGTGCAGTAAAAGCTCCAACAGTCTTGGCACTGTGTCCAGGCACGGTCGGTTCTCTGCTGGGGGCGGCATTCTTGGCTGTGAAGGCAGATCATGCCCTCTGTCACTCATGGGGAGCAGTTCTGCCCAACTGTCTCTTTTCGACAACTTTATCATCAATCTCTTTATTAACAGCTCCACTGCAGTCAGAAAACGCAAACAAGGACCCATTCTCATGCCAGATTTCTGGAACTCACACAGCACCAGGAACTACACAGTGTGAAAGTTTGTGAAGAGGGTGTTGTGCCAAGAGAGACAGTATCTACAAGACAAACACAAAGTCAGGACATCTACCTCATAACATCAAGATATACAGACTAGCTTGCTTATGTCTAAAATCCTAAATGAACCCAAAATATCCACATCATGTATGGAGGCAGAGGGGCCACAGTGGCCAAGAACCACATAGAAGCCCAGACACACCTTTACCATTTGATTTCCAAATGTCCTTGAAGCAAAAACTACTAAGTTCCCCTCTTAAGACCCCCCAAAAACTAAATTGTCTTAGGACTATGTGACACCACTATGGAACACACAAGACTGAGACGGATGTCTCCAAGAATTCTAAGAGCCCCCACCAAACGAGAATGTTTGAATTATTCAAGCTACTTATTTTCAGCATAAAATCTGTTAGATCAAAAGTAACTTATAAATTAATTAAGAGAAATACTTCTAAGAGGCTGGTAAAATATTTTAAGAGATACACACATATAAATATATAAAAATCAGGTCACATCCACAAGTATTTAATTGACAAATTTATCCCTGCTGTGTCTTAAAATGAAGCACACAATCTGAAAAGTGCCAAATATCAAGAGCTGCCCCTTGGCCTAGCAGGTGCATGCCGACTAGAACCAGTTCCAAACTAAGACCTACCTACCTACCATAAAGATTGGGTTATTGATAATACTTTCTTTCAATGACTCCTGACAACCTCACAAGATGTTTTTATGATTCTGTTGCTATTTTACTCCTGGATCCACCTTGTTCAGAGATCAAGCTGTTTGCCTACGTGTTTTCGTGTTGTCTGCCTGTGACCAGTGGAGAGGAGACTAGAAGACCAAAGTGATGATAATGGAGAGCCTGAGCCCAGGCAAAACAGTTTTCTTCCTTTCAGACAGCAAAGTAAAATACAAACGGACACATCTTTTGAGCTTTGCTTCATTGATTCTGTGACCCAATAAGCAATTTCATAAAGTCCTTCTCACCACTTAAAGTTAAAAGTGTACTTCCAGACACACTGCTGTTTGGACATTATTTAACTACATTTCCCATCCTACTAAGTCAGGAGTGGACAAAATGACTTGATTGCCATGCAAGCCAGATTACTTGTTTAATCTCTGGAGCTCCTGTGGAAAGAGCAGGAGAAGTGCCTCCTCAACACTCTTCTGACCTCTATAGGTGCTGGGTCCCATCCATCTGCACTCACAAACATACATCACACACACGAGATGACACATATTAACCAATAAAGCCACAGCGAAGACTGCAAGTCAGTTGAGTATTGCAATACATGCCTGCAACCCCAGCACTCAGGAGGCTGGGCGGGAGAATTGAGGCAACTTGAAGCCAACCATGTCTACAGAGAGGACAAATACCCCATGTCATAAACCGTAAGTGCACCACCCTAATAACATCAGACAAGACTATGTGAGCCAGCTGTGGCGGTGCACCATGGCCCCGGCATTCTGGAGGCTAAGGCAGGAGGATCACTGCAATCTACTGCAGCCGCTGCAGACATATGCTCACCAAATGAAAGCAGGGTATTACAAGGAGAGAAGAGCTGCAACCTTGACACACACACCAGTTTTTAGAGTCTGAACTCAACATAGCTGCAACCCTCCTTTCAGAAGGGGCCAGGACTCGCTCTATACCTGCTATGTTGCAAACCTCAAGGGTGCCTCCATCTTTCTTTTCAGCTGCTACCATGCCATACAGACTGAAGACGACCCAGAAGTGTGGGGCTACACATCAGCTAAGTACTTCAGGAACCCAGGAAGCTATGGGATGCTGGAGGCAAGCATCCTCACAGGACAAACACCATCCAGGTGACTCTGGGAGAGCGGGTCTGAGGCATTACCACTCCTACCTAACTGTCAACCTGGATACAGTGCACACTGGTGAGCAGACATGGGTCACCACTGCAATCAAGACTGAACTGCTATAAAGTTGTAGGGAGGGGAAAGCTCCCTAAGCAGGCTGTCATGATGAAGGCCAAATTCTTCAGCAGAGGAGCTGAAGAGAAGATTAGGGAGTTTTGGAGGTACCTGTGTCCTGGTGGCTTCATGGAAGTTCAATAAATGCTGACATAACCAAAACAAGAGAACAAATAAAAAGCATCTAGGACTGAGACAATGACAAAGAAAGTGTGCTCCAATCCCTTTCAGCAAACAGTGACATTGGATCAGCAACTAGGACATTAGCAGAACAAAGGAGACTTAAGGAAGAAAGACTTAAGGAGACTCCAAGAAGAAAAACACAGTAAGGCCAAAGTGACTCCCCAAGCAAGTCACTTCTAGAAAAAAACAGACATACCATCATTCACTTGGAGTTCTCTGAACTCTATCGGTGTTTTTAGGATTGTGCACATCCTGTTGTTAGTCTCCATGGCTGTTAACCATGTACAATGGTGCTGTCTGCACCTTCTTTCAAGATCACAGTGCTGTGGGTGCAGCTCGGAAGTGCTTGCCTACCACATAAAGACTCAGGTTCTGCCCCAGCCCAGCAAATAAAAGAGCAAATCAAATCAATATACACAGTGTGCCCAACAACGTAAGAATCCTTTACTTTTCTCTTTTCTACCTTTAAACTTAGGGAGGAAAATTTGGCAACAATTTTTAAATTGGTAAAGGGGAGGAAAGAACTGGTTCTACAAACACAAGAAATATCACACAGAATTAGACCACTTGTTTCTACACACCTGAAGGCCAGGTTTACACAGAATAAGACAGTATCTTATTTACCGAGCTCAGGCATGAGTCAAGACAGCATCTATTTATGGTTTTGGTTTGAAGAAAGCTAACGGAATTGTGAACTAAAAAATAAAACATAACAATTCAGGCCAAAAGGCAACTTATTTTCATTGTACTATTCATTTTTATTAGAATTAAAATAGGCAAGAGATCCAAATGTGTGTGCCATGCCTTTAGAAAACAATTCACCGTTCTGTTCAAATGTACGCAAGCACACTAGGGTCGCACGGTTCAGCCTACAGTGTGTGCAATAGTGATTGGTCCTTTCATATGTCAGTTACTACTTGGAGCTGCTCATCATTTGCTGCCACCTTGGATGCAGCCAGAATTAACATTATGCAGAGCTTTAAAATATTTTCTGTGTAGAGAAAAAAAAAGAGGGACTAATTAGAAAATATAAAAGTTTTATTCCAGAATTTACCCGAGCCACAAAACATGTTCAGTTATCACTTTATTGATTTAACAAGATGCAGGAAATGCCTATGGACCACGCAGGTGACAAAGCTCAGGAAGTCGGGTCCAGTCTGTGGCTAGTTGTCTACCAGGGTAGGAACAAGGTAAGCTCAATTCTGTAGCAATGGAGTCCCAAAAACTTTTATCATATTTTCACTTTTGCTGAATAAGCCCCAAACTTACATTGTGTCAAGAAGAAGCAACCCCTGAAATCATATAGTTAAGGAAGCTTCTAAGAATCTGGAGTTTTAGAGATGGGATGAATGTACACAGTTGCTAACCCTTTGGAAAATGGCTTTTACATAAAGTCTCTCTACTGAGACACTAAGATAATCCTATCTCTAAAAGTTAGTCAACACAAATCCAAAGGATAGTCCACTTCTATTCCATACAATGTGAGGTTTTAAGGAAACGCCAGAATTTGACTCAGTTAAAATAAACAAGATTCAAACTGATTGTAGACTACAATTAGAAATGTACCGAAAAACAACAGTGCCATCTGCTGACACAGAGGGAAATGCAAACTGCTTTGAAAGCTAGCCCTGTGAAAGGGCCTGGAGTGGAGTCCACAGGCCATAGGCACCAGTACACTAGATATCTGCAGTATGCGGTCCAGGCAGAGCATTGCCGCAGAGGGTGGATTGCTCAAAGTGAATTAGTGGTAGCTATACTCACGCTTCCCTCCCAACCATCAAACATGTGAAAGGCAAACACCTGCCACCATGAGATGAGTTAGTAGTGGGCTGCAAACCTAAAACCAATCTGCCAAACGTAAGCACACTAAATTCCAAATCTTCACTTGGGGCCAAACTGCATAGTTATAAGTAAACCAATTTCATCACTGGAGGGGAAGGAGACACAGTCAAAAGAAACCAGCCAACTGTGGGATTGTGCTGTTTTTTTTTTTTTTTTTTATTGTGTTTTCAATGGAGAAATACATCATCTGTTTACAAAATAGCTCTTGAAAAATACAAGGAGTACAGATACTATAAAACAAAGCAAACTCCAGTCATGAGACACTACTTACATCATGCGAAAGCAACAGTCTGATCTCCAGGTTATGAAAACTAGAATTAAAAAGTCACTACACAGAAAAGATCCACGTCTCCAGCCTGGCGAAACTTGGATGCAGTTACATGGAACGTTTATTAAACTGAATTTTTCCTCAATGTGTAAACAAAATGACAAGACTAAATCTGTGCCTGGTGATGTCACTCTAACTCTGAAGCTACACACACGGACACCGTTACATGTCACCTGTTAGCGGACCGTCTTCTTTACTCAGTGGTGGGAGGAGGAAGGGAAGGGGAGTGCAGAGCAAGGGTGGAGAGTAGAAATACTGTCTATAAACAATGTAAGTGCTACAAAGAAAGCCTTCATTACTGCATAGCTTAGGGAAAGCCTATACTCCACTTCAGAAATTCATTCAGGACAGGGAAGAGTTTTAAGTAACTGCAGTTGAACATGAAAATGCATGAATGGGTAATAGAATGCAGCGAAATAGAGGATCAAAAACCATGCTCACACAAAGATCTGCTGCTACAGGTTTGCTTTATCCAGATTAAGAAAGAGTAAATTTATCAAAATCTGGCATCCCTCAGACGTCACAAAGATGGACGAGAATTCTGCTACTTAATTATGAGAAATTATTGTCTTTAAAGGAGGTTTCTAATTTTTAGATAGAACAAAAAAAAAAATTCAAAAGTGGAGAGCCGACTAAATGTCAGGTGCTTGCTAGAAATGATTTTTAAAATATTTCTGTATGTAAAATTCACTGACAAATTTTGATAAACTGGTTAAAAATAAAAATTAGTTTAAAAATCTGGAAGAAAATGCCTTTTTGCCCACTTTTAAAATTGAAAACCAATTTGTCTAAGACAGAGTTCTGTGGAGTGCACAAAACTCCTCTTACAGATCAAAGGGCAGCAGTCCCTGGGAGATGCTTTGCAGGGACGGCTCTCAGTCACTCTCAGGTGCCAGCCACGGGACCAAAGTTAGTGCTCCGTGCCATGGAGCCACAGGTCACTGGTTCATGTCATGGCTTAGGAAAATACTGGCATTCTGGTTTCTGTGTAGTAAGCCTTACCTTGTGCATACAAGCAAAAGGGAAAAAAGAATAGAAAAAAGGGGGAAGAGGAAGAGCTTCTGTTGTTCTGAAGATAACAGACTGAAGGCAAAAGAACAGAGAGCTTCACAAAGCTCAAGGACCACACTGTTGGCTGACTGCTGATTTGTATGCACTATAAAACAACTCTATAAATAAAAGGAATATATATTTCTTAATCATAACCCCATCAAAACCAAGTATCTCCTAATTCTTCTTTCCGTGTCCAAAGTATACCCTAGCATTGACAACTGACCCTAAGGGTCATAGCTGCCTCTTAAGGACGGAGCTAGGTGTCCTCTTGTCCTCTGAGGCAGAGCAGTATACCGCAGCACAAGGTATCCAATTTAAAGACTAATTGTAAAGAAAATTCTTTGGGGAAAAAAAAATTGAAAACCCATTAAGCTGAAAAATCTAAAATTAGTTCTACTTTCTAATAAAAAATACATAAAAGTGCATCATCAGAATATGGAATTCTTATGCCAGTTTGTATTGCAATTTTTCCAAACAATGCATCACACATAAACCCAATCTGGATGTCAATTATGGATACAAACATAGCTTGAGGGTTTTGTTTTGTTTTTTTTCCTTCTTAAAGGCAGTAATTTTTCTGAAATAGTTAATGTAACTGTTGCTAACACAATAATAATAGTACTCCTGGCTTCGCATACTAACCTGGACTTCTGATCAAGTGCTGATGAGCCCAAGTAAGGGAGGTCACCAAAAACCTAAATCCACTGTCAGTCATGTCTAGTCTTGTACCTTCCATTCTCCTTGGTTTTTCTTTCTTTTCTTTTCTTTTTTTTTAGCATCTGAAGACAACAGGTTGAGTTGGCAGATACTGTTTATGGACCCTGAGGTGATTTTACCGATTCAGTCTCAGTTTTATTGAATTCTTGATAACAGGAATAGGATTTGCAGGGAGAGCAGGGATATCAGAAAGGTCTGTACTGGATGTTTTCTGAAAATGAAATCAAAGAACACATCATGATTTCAAACATTGAAATTTACAATGGGATGTATTTCCCACTGCTTTATTTTCTAGGAAAAGATGGAGCTTTATTATGAAAGGCAAGTATTCAAATAATAAAAAAAGTGATTCTAAATGGTATAACATGTAATACAAATAAACATAACTAGTACAATCACATATATTCTACACTTGCAGAAATTTTCAAAATAGCATGAATACTAACAGTATTTTCACAATATATCAAAAGCTCTTCTAATAATTTCAAATGCAAATCTCAGAATGCTTCACTAATAGTCACCTATAAAATAATTAATGTTCGACTGTATTTAGTTATGCTACTAACAGCTCTAACAAGAAGAGGTGTTGGAGCGCCCTCATGTGGAGGAACACTTAAATGTACCTGATAACACAGAAGCAGCCGTTTGCAGTTCTTTTCTGACACTATAAATTATAAAATTAACTGTATACAACTGATTAATTATGCCAACTTTTAGGAAATTTAAAAAACTGCATTACACAGATTATATCACAAGGCATCTTTAACATTCAAAAATACAGAGATAAATCATAAAATGTTTGATGAAAAGTTTCCAAAGATATACAAGTTGAGAGCATTAGACAATGAGTCTCATGTGCTCCTCCTCACCCAGTGTCAGCAACAGCTAAGTTGAAGTCAATCTACCTTCCTCTGACCTTTAACCTTGGATTATTCTGAAGCAATGGAGATGGTACCAATTCATCTGTAATTACCTCAAGATGTAGCAATGTTGTGTTTAGACACTACCATTTCCTCAGAAACAAGTCCTTCCATATCACCACAGGACATAAGATGCATTTTTAAAAAGCAGCATAATTGAAGTGGTTTTTTTCTTTGACTGATTTATAAATTCTTTCATTTGAATGAAAACTCTACTGATAAAAAAAAATTTCTTTAAAAGGCAACACCAATGGCTTGCCATGCTGTGAGGATGTTCTCAGTACTACAAAATGCAAAAACAAGCAGCTGAATGGTAAATGTGTCTGAGTATCAATACAAGGCACACTTCTCATGTTATTTTAGCTACCTCTCATATATTTTAGTTGATGAAAGGGTCTAGAAATAAAATTATCTCAGAAACTGAGCAGAACACTGTGACAGCAGTACATTGTGGACGTTAACACTCAAGAAGAGTATGTTCTCCATGACCACACAACTGAGCCACAGCAGAGCATCATGGGTGGCATCTGGCTCAGGGACACTGCTCAGTTAATCCACTTAGTAGTACTTCAAGAAAACACTGATTTTTGTGCCCGAGTTTCACCTAGATTCTGGTGTTGTTTTGCTTCAGTTTAAAGGGATTCAAGAATAAATAAATAAATAAATAACTGTTTCAGAAACAAAATGAAGGTTTGCAAATCTATGAAGATAAGGAACTATCACAGTAGAACACTAGCACGAATTGATTAGAGTTGTGTGCTGTGTATACTGAATAAATAACATCTGTACTAAAACCAAAATGAGATAGAACACACCTTAAAAATTAAAAGATCAGGGACCCAAAGGCAGATGAGGAGCTCCTAGGCTACATAGAGAGACCCTGACTCAAAACCCACCCATGCTTAAGTAATGAACAAATGAAGTAGAATGAAAACCTCTAGAAGCCTGGGCAACAAGGCCATAACCATTTTTTGTTCTGTTTCCACTGTCAGTTTTTGACCTATAAATAGACAGCCATATCATCACAAACACAACAGTAGAGGGTCTGAAAGATGTGCCATGTAATGGGGTGCTACAGCTGCCTCCTTTTCCTTTGATGGGGTCTCACTACACAGAACTCAGGATAGTCTCAGCCCCTGAAGCTTGACTCAGCCTCCCAGCAGCTGGGATGCCAGTGTATACGACAACTCTGAGCTGGACAGAACATCCTAACAGCTCAGAGTAGCAGCTCCAAATCTAGCGTCTGCCTGCATTTAAACTACAGGAAACCTATTACAGTCTTCAAGTAACTACTTCCCAAACAAAACTTGAACAGTCAAGCATGAACACTCATTTTAAATCAATATACTACTCTAATAGCACCTTGCTTTTGCACTTAGTACCTGAGAGGCCAAAAGAGAAGCCGAGGCCGGAACAGTTTCTGATTGAATCGCACTTGTCTCCATATCAACTTGTTCCTGGGAGACAAAGGATGGGGAGAGGGGAAGAGAACGTTTAAAAAAATAAGTAAATAAAAATCAAAGGGTATAAATGGGCTAATAAAGAAGACAAATTAGGGAATGGAAGGTGGAGAGAGAGATGTACTTACATTACATCACAGTGTGTCATCAAGCCCTGTTATAGGTCATTTCCCCATTTCAGATATAAACTATAAGGTGTGGTCAAAATAGCTCATAATTCCCAAATAGCTCTAACTTGGACATTTTAACAAGTACTAATTAAAGGTATACACAGGTACTTCAGAAATGTTACCCAGACAATAATTAACAGAACATAAACCCAAAGAAAGTTCTTAACTATGTGGGGAGAAAATGCATAATGTTAGTAAATAAAATTACTCAGAGGCACAAAAACTGCCCCACATCTGTAACTAGAGTAGCCAACTGTCCTTTCCTTCCGGTCTCTCCTACCCTCCTCAATCAAGCATCAGTTCTGCCATGAATGAATGTCATCAGTCAACACCTGGTGAACTGTGTCATCCCATGGCAGCTTCACTCTCAAGTAGTGTATAAAACACACACACACATGAAAGTGCAGACTAAAAACCTATTTCTGAAATATGAAAGCAGGAAACATCACTACTTTCCCTATGAAACTGAAAAGGGCAAAAGAGACATGAACACCAAGAATGGAGGAAGTCTGGAACATGTATCAAGTTCTTAAAAATGCATTAAAAAGCATAACTGAATGGCAGGTATTTACAATACCGCAATGCTGCAGTGGGAAGGTGCAAACTTGTTTTTAATGGGAACAACTGCCAATAAGAAGCAACTAGTTAGGTGTGATTAAAAAAAATTTCCAGTGCAGTCATTCTGCAGATTATATAACATAAATGTATTTTCTTGGTTTGCAAAGTGCATTATAAACAGAAAATAAAAGGCATTGGTACACATGCATATACACAAAGCTTGAAAGACAGCAAAAGAATACTTATTAACATATTCTTTATGGGGATTTGGCTAAATAGGAAAAGTTAAGCCTTGGGCATATTTCAACTTTTAAAAATACATCATTCTCAGTCTTTCAGTTTGATCACAACCAATCTCTTCCTCATTATCTACCTCATTCAAGCCAATGACAGCTGAAAACCATTTTTCTCAACAAACCCTGTCAGACCCAAGAGTGGACGTCAAAGTCTCATGGACTGCCTTGAATGACAAGCCATCAAGCAAGTAGTGCTTCCAAAGGTTAGCATCTCTTGAGTGAAAAGCATACCCCCACCCCCTGCCCTTATTGCCCCACGTTCCCCAGCCCACACTTGCTGTACTGTCAAGTGACACAAACCCACACCACTGTCTTACCTTCTCTAAGTTCCTGTCTTACAGACTGCTCTACTGCCAGTTTCAGGCATGAACTGACATTAAAAAGAAACCAACAGGTCTTTAAAGACAGTGCTAAGAGAACCCCACACACTCCAGTGAAGAAACAGTGCAACAGCAACAGGCACCTTCACCATGTCTGCACTTCTACCCAAGAGTTGGCTAAGTTAGTATACCTTTGTTTCTGTTTTATCATGTCCACTCAAATCAAGACAGTTAGCATCTTCACTTGTTTCATCCTGTTTTTAAAAAAAAAAGCTTTATTCTCCAAAATGAAAAATTTAGATTATATGCCAATTAACGCTTTAATTTATAAAAAATTTTCAAACCTATAAAGATGAAATAGTCTTAAAATAGATCACAGGTCTCTTTAAAGGGGCTTTTGAGAGTAAGTAATTTAACTTAGCTTTAATAAGCAAGCACCAAGATTTTTAAACATGATAAAAACTGTTTTTTGTCAATCCCCATCACATAAAGTACATTCCCCAAACCACAAAGCTCATGAAATACTTTTCCTAAGGAAAATATGGTTCCCTGATCAAACAACCCTCAGAATGAGAACAGCAGGATCCCCAGTGAAGTAAGCTCATTGTGCCTACTAATATACCAAATGACCAAGAAATTTTATACAGAACCTTCCTTTAACTTGTCCAAGCATAACTACTCCAGAAACACACACCCTTTCCCAGTAGAGCATCAATATTTGAAAAGAATGCAGGGCCTAAGTAAGGTCCTCCTTGGGTCTTAAAGACTATGCTAACACTATTTTCGCAGCTTTATTTATTATACATGTGCACAGGTGCATGTGCATAAGTGTGCACATGAAGGCCAGAGGGTAACCTCAGGTGCAGTTCCTCCTGAGCCATCTACCTTGTTTAATGAGGCAGAATCTCCTCAGTGGGACCATCTGCCCCCTGGTACTGGGAAGCCAAACATGTGCCACCATGCCAGGCTTTTCACATGGTACTGGGTCCTTGCATTTCATAGTCCCTAATATTTTAAGAAAAATTTTTAAAAAGCAAAGAAACCACAGGTGACTTATAAATAAAAAAGGAACAATACAGTAAAAACTAATTTTAGTAATGGTCTTATTTCTTACACAAAAGTTGGAAACAATCATTTTCTATAACGATACAAATACTAAATGTCACTCTTTAGAATTATTATTGCTCTCCTTTTGATACATACACTGCTATGCCTGTTATATGTCCTAATTTTTAAACACACATTCAAATACTTAATGACTGAAACCAGATACCTGAATGAAGAAAGGCTGTAATGAAACAAGGCTGGTCAGTAGTTAACGGCTGAGACTGGGTGACAATAATGTAACAGTACACTTATTACTTTTCTAAGTATTTAAAATCTTCCATACACAAAAGTTTTAAAGGCTTGGGAATACGATGAGTCCATATATGCAAATAGTCTAGTTCAATTCCCAGTACCACATACAAAAAAGTTTTTAAAAACTTTTTAAGTATGTATGTGTCTTAATTTAGTCATAATATAATAGAACACACTTACCATGTTTACTTTATTAGGATACAATATACAGACTGAACCTCATAGCATCTAAACGCCTCCTATATACCTGACCTGACAAAGACCACTGACTATTCCCATCTGAGTTTTGTTTGTGAGATGGCCTCACTATTAAGGCCACGCTGGCCTCCTATTTCTTTCCACTGATTGCTGAAACTACAGCATGTACCATCATGCTCAATACATCAACAGAGAACAAATGACCCATAGAGAGGGTTATACCATAATAGACATACTAATTCAGTATGATGAGATGCTGGGCTAAGTACTTTTAACTAAAATTAGTTTTGTAAGTGCAAGAGACATTGAGTGTCAACAGCTTTCATTGGGAAATGCAACCAGCCCACAAAGTGAGCAACATCCTCCATCCTCCTATACTTTAGAAAGTTCTATGACTGGGTCAATTAAATTCTGCCAATAAAATTCTGACTGAGAAAATTTATAAAGTAAAAAAACATTTAAGAAAAAAAGAGGAAGCTTGTCTTTTAAAGGACATTTAAAAGACACCAAGTAATTTTAACATCTTACCTTTATTTGGCCCCATGTTTAAACAAGAGGATATTTTTAAGCAGTGAGGTCATCAGGGACATCATAGCATCAAGTAGCCTAATCTGACTTTGCTCATATTCTCTTGCACAGATGTGGTTTTTCTGTTTTTATTTGTTTGTTTATTTTTTCAGACAAAGTTTCTCTGTAAAACAGCCCTGGTTGTCCTGGAACTCAGAGGATTAAAGGCGTGTCCACCCTGTTCTGCTCCAGATGTGTTCTTAAAAATTCTAATATACAATTCCAGCAAGTAACAGTAACACTCAATGAATTTTGCTCTAAAGAAGTCATCATGCCTGAGAAGAGGCGGCCAGGCATGGAAGATCACGCCTATAATCTCAGCACTCAGAGGTTGAGGGATATCACAAGTCTGAAGCTGGTTTGGACCACATAGTGAGTTCCAGGCCAACCAGGGCTAGAGTAAGGCCTTACTTAAAAAAAAAAAAAGAGTAAATGTAAAAGGCTAAACTGAAGGCAAAGAGAGTGGATGAGCTCATTAGACCTGTAGCTATATTGTGAACATATAGATGCACCTAAGGACCATTTTGTAACCAAATGTAACACTTTTATACCCCGATGGCTTCCCTAGATCAGTGAGCACAAACATCACTGCAACTACAGAGTGGCAAGCATGTTGGGGATGCTCAAAGTGCTGCTTACCACAAGGAGATCAGACACAGAACTCAGACTCTCTTATGAAGGTAAAAAGGTATCTAAAAATCTGTCAGGCACAATGATTCACATCTATAATTGCCATATTAAGGAAGCAGAAACAGGAAGATTACCCTAAATTTGAGGCCAGTTTGAAGCATTGGTTTTCAGGGTTTTTTGTTTTTCAAGACAGGGTTTCTTTATGTAGCAGCCCTGGCTGTCCTGGAACTAGCTCTGTAGACCAGGCTGGCCTCAAACTCAGAGATCCATCTGCCTCTGCCTCTTGAGTGCTGGGATTAAAGGTATGTGCCGCCACCACCTGAAGTACTATTTTTGAGACTGCCTCAAAAGCCAATTTCTAAACCCACCTCCTAGAAGAGCTCTGATGCACAGTATCAAGAGGTCTTTAATATGGCTACCTAAAACAAACAAATAACAAGACCCAGCACTTAGGAGACTAAGGCAGGAGTCAAATAAAAACACTCCAAAAGGGTTAGGGATTAATTTAGTAGGAGGGCCCCGCCTAGTATACCTAAGGCCTTTGATTACATCCCAGCACCACATACCAAAGAACAAGAATAAACCTACCCCACCACAAACCCATCAGTTCTCAGAACCTATCTTATATGTTCTAATCTCTTCATTCTAATCAGCAACTTGAGTAACAACATTTAAGTAACTCCATTAATTGTAAATATGTCTATCTAAAACAAAGGCATGGGATTAGAAACATTTTACCAGTAGTGATCCAAGTGTAATGGACTCAAGAGAAACTTGGATTCTTTCTTCTATTCTAAGGAAGTTTCTAAATAACAAACTCTAGAGCAGAATTCACCATGAAACAGGTGACTGGAGACTGCTACTACTAAAGTAACTGTCCTACTAAAGAGTGAAAACGTGAGAGTAACTCTGGAGAGCATAACAAAACCACGTTACTTTGAGACTGATGCTACAGAAGTGCTTGTGTGGCACGCCCATCTCCAGGACTACAAACCACTCAAGGACTCAAGCAGTTGACACAATGTCCTGGTGTTTCCTAACACTACTTGCATCTCAATGTTGGTTTGACCGGACTGTTAAACACTGATGAGAGGCTTCCTGGAGATTGGTGGCCCTAAACTAATCTGCCTTTGCAACTTGCTGAGTTAGAGTAAACCCTGCAGGAGGAGGGCTGCAGCTCAGAAACAGAGTGGACTCTAAGTTCCCTCCCCAGGAATCCCTAGTAGTCAGCTAGTGCTCAATCACCCTTTGCCACCAATTACAATATAAAACTCTATCTGAGATAAAGGCAAAACATTGTCCAAGAGCCATAAAAAGTCAGCACAAATTAAGCAGTCACTAGAGAATAATAAATTAGAATAGACTGGGTATTTCAGACTACTGCCAGATGTGGCAGCTACCCAGAGCTGGAAAGGTGGGAGCCCTAGTGCAGTGAAGCCCAGCTGCAGCGAAGAGCCCTACAGATGCCCTAGGGTCTTCCTGAAAGCAGTCCCCACCAGCAGGGGGACCCTGGGCTGCCACACCTATATTTTCCTGTATTATGTATGCACATATACCTCTTCGGTTTTGGTTTTCTTCGGACTTTCTTCTTTATGGGGTGAGGACGTTCTCTTGACTCCTGCTATAGGATTAGATACTTTTGTTGCTGCATTTCCTGAAGGTCTAGGCGATGGGTTTACCAGACGTGTTGAGGAGACAACTCTGGAGACTGTAGGCTTTGGTGGTGGAGAAATGGCTGGCTGTGTGGCAGTTTGAGGAATGCTTTCGCTCGATGGACCTAAACAGTAAAGATATGAGCATATAAACTAAAATCATTACACATCAAGTTACAAAGAAAGCCTGTTCCTCCTAACTCATTGCGTGAATAACTTCAGATGTGCTATTAAAAGCCAAGTACCAAGCACACACCTGTAACCTCACAACACAAGGGGTAGGTAGCATTAAGAGGATCATAAGGTTGGAGGTTAGCCTGGGCTAAACTAAAACTTTGCCTCAAAAACAAACAAAGGGGGTGGGGGAAAGAGATGGCTCAGATGTTAAGAACATGCATTGCTATGGCAGAGGACCAGAGTTTGGTTCCCAGCACTTACGTTAAGAGATTCACAACTATCTGTTAACTCCCAATTTCAGGGGATGTGAGGTCTTCGCCTTCTTCTGACCTCTGAGAACACTACATACATAGTGCACATATAGACAAACAGGGACACTCATATAAACAAAATTCAAAACTTTTTTCTTACCCCCTGAGCTTTCACTGGAATTTGCTTGTGGCACAGAAACCTCAGAAGCCTGGATGCTGGTCACAGATGCTGCGGTCACAGCTGGAGCAGGACTGTTTCTGCTAAAACAGGAAACAGAAAGGGAAGGAAAGGAAAAAGGGGGAAGGAGAGGTCAATCAGAAAAACTTAAAATCAATTATAAATGTTAACATATGCTACAGATCTGTTTCTTTTTTTTTTTTTTAAAGATTCCCATGCTTTTGGAACAATTAAAAAGCATATAAAATACATATAGCAGTATAAACATAAATATGGCATACACTTCATATAAAAAGAGTAGCTTCTAAAAACAAAAATGATGAAGCTATTCTGCATTTTAAATATGGACAGTTAAGAGGAATATTTAATCTGTCAGTGAGAGTACACGTATTTAACTAGACTCCGTATTAATCTGGAAACTGTCTAACATGATTAATGACTATCTTGGTCCTAAAGTATCTTCTCTTTGAGTGTGACAGATTACTATAAAAAGGAGTAAGAAAAAAAAAGGTCTGAGAAATGTCTGCAAATGGAAACCTATAGATATGAAGAAACCCTAAAGCTCATTTACTGGCTCAGGTACACAATAAAGACTCAAGAAGCTATTCTACTATTTTATTTTAAACCCTTTTTAAGGCTCTGGTCTCTCTGCAGTGTCCTTACTTAGTATTTCATGAACAAAGTCACCAGTCAGGACTAATCAAATGACTCTAGGAAGATGAGTGTAAGCCCTGCCTACTCCTGCTATTTCATCACTGGGCAAGTCTCCATGTCTTAGATCCAGGTACATCTTCATCTCAGAAAAATCACTTCTCTACTCTCCTATTTCAACTTATCTGCTCAAGTAATTATTACATTACCATTTTTTGTTTGTTTTTTGTTTTTGGAGACAGAGATTCTCTGTGTAGCCCTGGTTGTCCTGGAACTCAATATGTAGACCAGCCTGGCCTCAAACTCACAGAGATCTACCTGCTTCTTCCTCCCAAAATCACTCAGAGCAAGCATTTAACCTTCTCTAACACCAATAGGATTTCAGACAAACTATCAGAGATAAAAAAGCAGGTCTAGACAGACACAAGCTGCTTTGGCCCTGTTGGCTCTTCAAGAGGTAACCCTGGAAGGATAAAGGCACCAACAGTCATAAACCAAGGCATATTGGTCCACAAAGTCAAACTCAAGTACAAACAGTAGGGACAAAACTAAAAAAAACCACTGCCCTCCACTGCCCTCAGACTAAAACTTAATACTGCTACTAAAAAAAAAAAAAAAAAAAAAAAAATCAAAGGAGATAAAAGAGGGGGCTAGGGACAAGGCAGAGCAACTACAACAAAATACTATTAAAAATAAATTAAAAATAAAAAAAAAAAAGGTGGCTCACGCCTTGAGAGTTCAAGGCCAGCCTGGGCTACCAAGTGAGTTCCAGGAAAGGCACAAAGCTACACAGAGAACCCCTGTCTCAAAAAACCAAAATTAATTAATTGATTGATTGATCAATCAATCAATCAATTTAGAGGGCTGGAGAGTTGGCTCAGAGGTTAAGAGCACTGACTGTTCTTCCAGGAGACCGGGGTTCAATTCCCAGCACCCACCTAGCAGCTCAAAACTGTCTGTAACTCCCATTCCAGGGGACAACACTCATGGCAAAACATCAACAACAACAAAATTAAAAAATTAAAAAGATAGATAAAAATCAAAAGTTAGAATAAAAATAAGACTGTAAGCAGAGAATCCACCATTGTGTTTAGTGTGAAAACAAGCACTTCATGCCCTCCCAGCTCTTTCCTTACCCCTGAGAGCTGCCAGAACTGTTCAACGGACTGGTCTTCATAGCACTAGTGGGTGAAGGCACAGACATGCTGTTATCACTGTCCATAGACAAGTCAAGGCTGCTGTCATTCAGAGCTGTTAACTTGACTCCTTCTGTTGAATGCTGCAGCCAAGAAAAGTAATTTAAATGTCTTTAGGCACTCAAATTTACATGATTTCTACTGAAAAGCACTCATGAACAAGTCATGTACCTCTTACCTACAGATCTGATAAGAAAAAAAGAAGTGAATACTTAAGTGTATATATTTTTAACTTTAAAAAAAATTTTTTTAAAAAAAATATATTTATTTATTATTTTTTTTTCCATTTTACATACCAACCCCAGTTCCCCCTCCCTCCCTTTCTCCCTCCTCCTCACCTCCCTCCCACTCTATCCCCATCCACTCCTCAGAGTGGGTAAGGCCTCCCATGGTAGTCAACAAAGTCTGGCATACCAAGTTGAAGGAGAGCCTAGCCCCTCCCCATTGTATCAAGGCTGAGCAAGGTATCCCACTACAGGGAATGGGCTCCAAAAAGTCAGTTCATGCACCTGGGATAAGTCCTGGTCCTGCTGCCAGGTACCCGACAAACAGATCAAGCCACACAACTGTCACCCACATTCAGAGGGCCTAGTTCAGTCCCATGCAGGTTCCCAAGCTGTCACTCCAGACTCAGTGAGCTCCAACTAGCACCGGTTAGCAGTCTCTGTGGGTTTCCCCATCATGGTCTTGACCCCCTCTTCTTCTTTTTTTTTTTTGAATGCTGAATGCTGTTTATTGAAGGAGGGAGGAGGTCTTAAATACAGGCTTACATCACAATGGGAGAACCCCAGAGGGCAGAAGTTCGCTTCTGATGTTTTTTTTGGAGCTGAGGATCGAACCCCAGGCTAGGCAAGTGCTCTACCACTGAGCTAAATCCCCAAGCCCGCTTATGTTTTACAATCTTGCATCTAAGCTGTTAATGCCCAATATGCTGGGTACATAGCATTCAGGAGGGTGGAATCTCCCAGGGAATTAGCATAGGGAGGATATCAAGGTCAAGGTCAGCAAGCAATGCAACAGTTACCCAAAATGGGGGGGGGGGGGACAGGGCCCTACAGGTCCCCCCCTTTTACTAAAAAATGATATGTATATACTTTTACACAGTATAAATTTAAAACTAGAATAGAAAAGTAGGTGAACCATCTTCAGGACTATAAACAAAGGTACATCAATCAGTACAAAGTCTCTGTAAGCTGGACACTGATGATGGCCTCGACAGGACCAAGGTATTGCTGTTTTTAGCACTCTTATTAAAGAGAAGGTCACAAAGAAAAGGGCATGGTAGAGCACACCTTTAATCTTGGGGCTCCAGAGGCAAAGGGCAGAGGTAGGAGGATCTCTGAGTCCGAGGCCACTCTGGTCTACAGAACAAGCTGCATGACAGTGGGAGCTACACAGAGAAATCTTGTCTAAACACTAAAAAGAAGGAAGAAAAAGAAGTCATGTTGCCCATGTTTGCCTTAGTCCCCAAGCTCAGACAATCCTCCTGTCTCAACTTCCCCACTTCCTCCCAAGCAGCTGGAATTACAGGCAAGCACCAAATCCAGCACAATATATAAATTTCTAGTTACACCACATGAACATGTGTTCCAAAACACTGCAGGCAAAGTGCACAAAGCACAGTATTGGTGGTGCTGTTGGCTTCCTTTCTAGCTCACCTTTTTCTTTTTCTGAAGCACATGACTAGGCAGCAATTGATGGAGTTGCTTTCTTTTCACATGCATTGCTGCAATCTTCATATCCAGCTCAAACATCTTGCTGTTTATTGCTTGCCTATAAACTACACAACCAGACATGGTTACAAAAACCACAAACATTTTACTTACTAAGGGCCGATTTAAACTCATTCAGAAGAAAGTAACATAAGTGAGGAGCCTTTCCTACCACCTGCCCCTAGTGTGATGCAATCCAATGGTATGTATGGTCATGTATGTAACAAAGAGCAAATGCACATTCAATTCTTTAGCATACTAGCTCTCTAGGTCAGTGGTTCTCAACCTGTGGGTTGTGATCACTTTGGGGGTTGCACCACATATTTACATTATGAATCTTAACAGTAGCAAAATTAGTTATGAAATAGCAACAAAATAGCTTTATGCTTAGGTATCACCACAGCAGGAGGAACTGTGTTAAAAGGTAAAGCATTAGGAAGGTTGAGAACCACTTGATGCTAATAAACATCAAGAATAACTGTTTAGGAAACATCAGAATTCAAAGTATTCTGCTCAACTGTACCTATCTCCATTAGCCACCTAGTCTCAGACTTTAATCCTAATAAACACCATCTGCAACACAGCAAAGGTCAACAGAAAGGAGCCATACTGAAGACAGTTCACAAGCCATGTGGGGCTGGAGACACTTGGCTGTTATCAGTGTTGGGCCTGCAGAGGACCTCAGTTTGGATTCCAGAACCCATGTATGCAGCTCACAATCACCTGTAACTCCAACTTCAGGGGATCCAACACCCTTTCCATGAGCACCTGTAGCTTCTCAAACACACTTCTACACACAGATACAAATAATTTAAATAAAATCTTAAAACCACTTGCACTCCAGAGGCAGAGGTAGGAGATGGAGCAAAAAAGGGGGAAATTAAGTCAGGTGGTCCAGCAAACACTGGTTGCACAACTCTAAACTGTGTTGTAGGGCTGAGAGCAGAAACAGTACAAGTAAGCTGCAGAATGCAGTGGGGAGCAGAGAACAGGGTTAAGGTAGGCTGTTCAGTCAGGTGGAGAGAAGGACTATGAAGAAAGGAGGAACAGGGGACGGACAGAAATACGGTACAGGTTTAGTCCTAGGACGACAACCTAAGCTACAAAGCAAACCCTATGCCAAAAACCAAATGACTTTAGCCCAAGGATGAACTGATAGTACCTGGGACAAATAATATTTCAGGAAGAAAAACACCAAGCACCACACACCCTAAGCAGGAACCACAGAAGCCAAGGGGGAAGAGGACATGGTTAAGGTCATATGCCTCACCTGTAAACCCCTAAATTCCTAACACACACAGCAAGACTCAGCTAGAGATGATTCTGGGGCTAGAGATGGCTCAGCAGTTTTCAGTACCCACCCAGCAGCTTACAACCATCCATATTGTTTCAGGGGCTCTGACACCCTCTTCTGGCCTTTGCAGGCACCAGGCACACAAAGTGCACACATATACATGTATACAAAACACCCATACACATAAATTCTCACAAATTTTTTTTGTTGTTTTCAAGACAGGGATGTTTGGAAGAGGAAGATGTACTGGTGTCCCTGTAGGGCTCACATCTACACACAATCACGAAGATTTTGACAATACTATCCACCACTTAAAGGCTTTTAACTAAAGCATCTCATCTTTACCTAAGGATCCAAGCTCACTTGATTTATAGACATAATTACCCAGTTTCCTGTCCATGAGTTAATACTCACTTTATCTAATATAGCGTAAGTTAAATGTCTTCAAGTTACCAAAATTTCAGCTTCATCAATTTCCAAGCTTCAAGATGACTGAAGTAGGTTGTTTCTTGTCTCAAATGAACTGTGGCCAAATAAAATTTAAAATGTCCTACCAAACTTTGAGGCCTATCTCAACACACGGAAGTTTTTTATACTACATACTGAATCCATTAAGATTACGTTAATGGTCATTGTTCAACACTCACTCACTAGAAAGAGCACTACTAATTATGTACATCAAGAAACATTTAAACATTCATTATTCAAGCAGACATACCTGTATCTGTGAAAGACTGAATATCATAGGTGAGGTCAACACTGAGATTTTCAGAGTTTTCAGTTTTTTTAAACACTAACCCAATCACCCACATTGTGCGAAATTCTTCCCTGCAAAGAACATTACAACAGGCCATTAGAATTCAGGAGAGTGTGGCCAACAACAGGGTGACAACCTAGGCAAGCGAGGTATATGGGAAATTCTAAGACAAAACCCAATCAAACATGCCTATCCCCCCACCCATTATCTAAGCCACTACCACACAAACTTCCCAGACTATAATCTACTTTTGTTGTTTGTAATGAGTCTAAAGTATTCATATTTGTTAAATGTGTTTAAAAGAGTACAGGAAGGAAGCATGCTTTTTGGGAAAGTCTGGAACAACAAAACAACAACAAACCCCCAGGATTTTCTACATATAAAAACTTGTACTTTTGCCAGGGATGATGGTGCACACCTTTAATCACAGCTCTTGGGAGACAGAGGCGGGTAGATCTTGGTGAGTTTGAGGCCAGCCTGGTCTACATAGTGAGTTCCAGAATAAGCCAAGACTACACAGTGAGACCTTGTCTCAAAAAATACCAGCTGCCCTCTCCCCGCAAATCCATACGTTCTAAATAGCACTGTGTGGTTAACACATACCTGTAATGTCAGCACTTTGGAAACTGAGGCAGGAAGACCACCAGATTGAGGCTGGACTGGGCTATATACAAGACCCTATCTCAAAAACCAAATTCAAACAATTCCTTTATGTGAACCCAAAGGAGGAAAGTCAAGTTTATTTCACCAGAATACTCTAAATTAAGAGCAAACTCAAGTGACCCTTAACCTGTGCTTTATCACTCAATGTTCTAATTTCCAAATGTAAAACAGCACCAATGAAAGCATCATCGACTTCTAAGACCCTAAACAAAAAGGTGAGCCTGTTTTCAAACATTTACCCATCTTTGCAATAGTCCACATTCCATCATGAATCAGGTATTTAAAGAAAATATATTCCCTTTAAAATAAAAAAAAGAGCAAATATAGATGTTTGATATAGAGAGAACAGCCTACAACTATTGGCTAAAACTGAAGGAACGTTGAAAAATACTCAAAACTGTACTAGAAAGGAGTATTAATACCTAATTAGATAAGGTACTTCATCAGCAGAAACTATTACTGGAGAAAACAAATTCTTCTCAACAAAGTCTTTAATACTTCTGATCAGGAAAAACACTAATATAAATACCAACTTAATAATCAGCAAGGCTTATGCTCTACCTAAATATAATAAACCAGGAAAGAGGAAGACAACTAAGGCACATTCCTTTACAAAAGTTATACCCAGAAGCAAAGAAACGTCAGCAAATTAAAAATCAAACTTCAGATATACAGTCAAGAGTATATCTGGATTTTTACCAAAACAAACAAATAAACAACAACAACAAAACCCCAGTAAGCTGCAGATACATCATCAGCAAACAGCAAAGCCAGCTACAGTCTCCCTATAGCCAGAAATGGTGTCATATACCTGTAAACACACAAAGGTCCAGGTTGAAACATGAGGATCTTAAGTTTCAGGCCAGTCTAGGCTGTAAGCAAGACCCTGTCTCAAAAATCAAAATCAGCCGGGCGTTGGTGGTGCACGCCTTTAATCCCAGCACTTGAGAGTTGAGAGGCAGAGACAGGCGGATCTCTGAGAGTTCGAGGCCAGCCTGGGCTACTAAGTGAGTTCCAGGAAAGGCACAAAGCTACACAGAGAGAAACCCTGTCTCAAAAAACCAAAAAAAAAACAAAAAAAAAAAAAACAACAAAAAAAAACCAAACAAACAAACAAACAAACAAAAAACAAAACAAAACAAAAAAAAGAACAAAAAAACAAAACCAAAATCAACCTGTCTATAAGATAAAAGCATCTACAACTAAGTTGAAAAAAGAGGGAAATGGGATTCAATTAGAAACATGCTTACTTGTCAGGATTTTCTTTGGGGGCTGGAAATGACTGGGGGTTCACATGCGCCAGTGTAATAAACTCATTCTTCTCCAAGCTTCCAACCAGGATGCGGATTTTTGATTCCACCAAGCCCACCCTGGACAAACGTCATTAATATTAACAACAGAGTCTATTAAAAAATATTCATATGCAAAGCAAGGTTCCGTTTAAAAAGGTAATATAAATATTGTATGTAATACACATACCAAAGCAGTTCAAATGATCAAACTATTCCTCTAAAGATAAAACTAAGAGACTTCGGATCTACCAAAAAAAATGCCAAACTGGATGAACAAAAGAACTAGGCAACTTCATCCAACTATAAAGTTACAAGAGATATCCCAGGAGCAAATATCAGCAAGCTAAGCCAAACACCAAAGTACAGTCAGGAAATGAGCTGTGGGCCTTTCTGACGAGGTGAATGTTCAGGCTTCTTTAGGAACAGATGCCCCCCCCCCATGCCTGTGCCCTGAGCTATCTATCAGGTTCACTTGGGGAAAGCCTCCTCTTACTACTCACCATTCTAGACGCTGCTTTTCCGTGGGCGCACTTGCTAGAAGTACAATATAATGCCTTTGGAGATAAAGACAACATGCTATTTATTTTATTTATGTGCTTTGTGTTGGATCTTATAACCATAACGAAATAAGCTTCCTCACATTTATATACCAACATTCATTCAGCAAAGGAGTTTTTAATTAGTGTGCACATAAAATCACGTAAACTAAATTCCATGTTTTCACTTTTGGTTAAGTTGGATTTTGTACAACAACAAACTATGAATAATTACCAAAAGAGTAGCTGAACTTTCAAGGCTGAGAAAGCATTAAGTGATAATTTGCTCAACACCCCATCAGAGTGTTCTACCTATAAAATTAACAAGAACACTCTTTATGGAAAACAATTTGACAGAAAATGTTTTCATAAAAACTAAAAAGAAAAAAAAGAAAAACAAAGGAGGGGCTTTTGACACAAAAACATTCACTAGTATACATACTACAAAAGCTAGCTTCAAAATAACATTATGCACCAGGCTTCCAGGAATAGCAAGTGGTATTTATCAATCAATCCAACTGCATCTGGAGCCAGGCCCTCCACCTACCCAAACCAATGGTATTAAACCCTTGCAACAGAGATGCAGCTACTCTGAGAAAAGAAAGTGATTTCTACTCAGAAATCAGGGCTCATTAAAAATCTAGGAATACCAAGTTTTTACTACAACAAACAAACAAATAAATAAACAAAAAACAAAAAACCACCATGGGCAAGTATTTTACTCTTATGACTTTTAAAAGCTATTACAACTAATTCAGTAGAAAATTCCTTTTTCTTGCACTAATTGAATAAATAACTTTGCATATTCCTCTTATAAGTATCGCAAGCTGAGTTTTACATGAAACTTTACCTCAGCTCGGCGTGGTGGTGCATCAATCACTCCCATCACTTGGGAGGCAGAGTTAGGTGAGTCTCTGTGAGTTCAAGGCCAGCCTGGTCTACAGATCGAGATCCAGGACAGCTAGAGCTACACAGAGAGAGCCTGTCTTGAAAAACCAACAAAACAAACAAAAATTTTACCTCAAAAGCAAACTGCCATTGTTACCTAGTGGACACTAGACAGGAAGTACCAGTATGAGCTAGTCTTTGAAAAGTCTGAGAGCTTTCTGGTTCTTGTTCACATTTTGCAAGTAATGTTGCACTACCAACCACAGTTACCAAAAATACAAAAACAAAAACAAACTTATGTTACAGTCTGATGAATTAAAGCACCTTTCTTAAGCCATAGGCCTTTAAAAAATCCATCAATGCACAAGGCAGGTCAAATTGTTCACAACTTTACAACTCTAAACACAGCTCTAGGAGTTATGTGTCACCTGGACAACAGAATGGCATTTTTCTTTGTGGAAAAGTACTGTCAAATTAACAGAATTAACAGAAATTTATAAACTCAAGTAGATAAAAACATACAAAAGCCTAAGACACACAGAATGAAGTGTCTCCAGAATATATGAAATATACATGGCTATGGAGTCATGTAGTCCACACCCACAGAAATGAGTACTTCCTTTCCCATTTGGTCAGCATTAGTTCAAAACAAGCCAAATACATATAGTCAGGAGTCATGTAAAAAGCACTAAAAGTTCATGCATTTTGTGTGCAGAGAAACTCGAACTAGTAAACATACAAACCAACAAAATCCTGACATGCTTAATCCCATTTCTGGGTTACTGAGCCATTCAAAAGGGTGACCTCATCATGGGGAAAGAGGAGATGCAAGTGTTCTCAAGGTGTAGCAGCTGTCAGAGTGAACAACCAAGTCTAAATCCCCAGACACACACAGAACCTCACAAGCATCAAGCTGCCTACGGTTTACACAGCTCAGCTTTTCTAGTTCAATCTTAGCACAGTTAGGTTGGACTTCTTACTACACAGGCTGGACAGGCACTTGATCCTCTCACCTCCACCTCCCAAGTACCAGCATCACCTTACCCAGCAAGAGTTTCCCCTCACTCCCCTGAAAAATCAATATTCTTATTGATCACCTGAGTCTCCAAAAGATGAAGCACAATGCTTTCTATTTATAAATATAAAATATATAATCCATTTGAATATAATTTTGTTGGCAATTCAAATTTCAAAATTTTGGGGTTAGGGATTTAGCTCAGTGGTAGAGCGCTTGCCTAGCAAGAGCAAGGCCCTGGGTTTGGTCCTCAGCTCCGCAAAAACAAAACAAAACAAAAAACCGAATTTCAAAATTTTGAAGCCTACACTTCAATTCAACAAGTCAGGAAATCCAATGAAGAGGGGATAAAGTTTCTTCTATGTATATTATTTAGACACGTACATATTTTCATATAGGTAAATATAACAAGACATATGGGGATAAATTTATATGCAACTATATTTCAACAAATGATATAAAATAATTTTATATAATTTTGTCTAAAATAAGCTGCAAGTATTTTACATGATTCACTAGAAATGCAATGACTTCTCCAAGAAACTAAAAATCTCTAATTAACTTTCTAAGAAAAAAATCTAATTTTTATTTTATATATATGGGTATTTTGCCTGCATGTATGTCTGTGCACTGTGTGCATACACTGCCTACAGAGACCAGAAGAGGGTATTGGATCCTCTCAAACTGTTATTACAGACAGCTGTGAATTGTCATATGGGTCCTGAAAATTGAACTAAGGTCTTCAGGAAGAGTAGCCAGTGCTCTTAACTGATGAGTGAGTATCCTTCTAGTTACAAATTCTGCATTTAAAAAAAAACCAGAACTAGGCCGGGCAGTGGTGATCACAGCACTCGGGAGGCAGAGCCAGGCGGATCTCTGTGAGTTTGAGGCCAGCCTGGGCTACCAAGTGAGTTCCAGGACAGGCGCAAAGCTACACAGGGAAACCCTGTCTGGGGTGGGGGGAGGGCAAGAACTAGTATTTTTAATTCTCAACGTCTCTCCAGACCAGATGGATTCCTAGACTATTTTATTGTTCCCCCCAAATGATACTCTTCATGTCTGCCAGGCATCAGCTAGCTCCAATGTCTCTACGGAATATCTAAGGTTCATGTAATTGTCATTACCTTTTCCCTAAAATTTTAGGTTTCCACATATGAGATATCCCAAATAAATTAAAATTAATGTAAAAATGTTCTGGGGACTAAGGACGTACTTCAGTCGGGAGTTTTCTTATATAAAAAGTTCTAAAAATACTTTAGTTGTTATATTATAAAAGTTATTTACCAGCCGGGCGGTGGTGGCGCACGCCTTTAATCCCAGCACTCAGGAGGCAAAGCCAGGTGGATCGCTGTGAGTTTGCAGCTAGCCTGGTCTCCAAAGAGAGTTCCAGGAAAGGCGCAAAGCTACAGAGAAACCCTGTCTCAAAAAACCAACAACAAACAAACAAACAAAAAGTTATTCACCAAAAAAGGATTTTTTAAAGTAGGTTTCTTGGGCATTTCATCTCAATACTTTACCTGGGTAGTTCAAAATTCAGATACCAAGCACTGGAGGAAAAACCTATTCCTTAGTCAAACCCTTATAGTTGTCTTTAATTCTGTAACCAAGAATTACAGTTCACTATTTTAAGGTGTGTTGCTGGTTTTCTGTTGAGGGGACGGGGAGGGAGTTCATGTATCTATCCCAAGCTGATTTTGAACTTGCTCAGGTTCAGGCTGGCCTTGAATCTTGGTCCTCCTGCCTTCACCTCCCAAGTACTGAGATAACACATATGCCCCACCAAACGCAAATTTTATACTCAATTTTAAGGATAATTTTTTTTTTTACATATCATTACACTTATTTCCCTGTATATTTCTCCCTGTTCAAATGATCATTATTCACATTTCCTAATGTCCCGGATTTGTTGTTAATGAACAGGTTAAAAATCTTAAAAGAGAAAAAGAGTACTTAAAACTCTGAAAATTTACAGAACAATGTCACTCTTTTCTCCAAGCTGATGATGCCTCGTTTTGAAAGTGCATGAGTTTACATTCATGATCAATGAAATCTCTACGGTCCCCCTCTCCAAGAATAACAGGTATTTCACACAATTTAAAATCCTAAATAAAGAAAGGTAGTACAGCATGCTTCACACAAACCCAACCAACTTTCAATTACAGCAACTAAGACGCCACTTAAGGGTACAGCATACATAACAGTTGTTGCATATGAAGACACATTTAAACTATGAGAATCTGTGAGTTCTGTGAGCCTAAGACAGTCCCCAGTGTGTCTCGATGGACATTTGTGCAGAGCAGTTAAATCTTACACTCAGGATTTCAAATTCTGTTAAATGTGTTGCTGCATCGTCCTCTTTTTAGTCTTTTTAAATAAAAAAAGTTTGACTGCCTCAGATGTCAGTAAAAGTATTAATAACCTTTTCGCCAGCTAAAACCTTACAGGTGCTACAGCAAAGACTTGGGTGTGTTGAGAAACCACCAGTGCCTCTCCCACAGTCCTAGCAGCGGCAGCGTATAAAAGGCAGAGTGAGAATCTACTCCTCGCTAGCGTTCACCTTTCCTAAAGCGCTAAAGCAGAAGCTCCCCTTCTCTAGCTCTTGTAATCAGGGGTGTGAGACAGGAAAAGGAAGTGCTCAAGTTTGAGACTTGGTAACTGAGGAACATTGGTATCTATCTGTCTTTGAGGCCTTATTTTTCTGTCTTGTGTATGGCAGTTTTCAAGTGTTGTCATATAATACTGCTAACTGCTCATTGGTCATTTCTGTGACATTAAAAAAAACAGAATTATCTACCAGTGTAAAGTAGAATCTAGAGAATGAGCAATGAAACACAAGCACTCCGTTCTATGCTACCTCTATGACTTTTACTGACAATACAGTGCTCCCGGACACAACAGTTAAACCGGCTCCATCACTGCTTTCTCATGCAAATACAGAAACAAAACACGGAGACATCATGAAGGTCATCATTCTTACTTTTAATTTGGGAAAAGTGTAAAGTAATTTTGCTTAAATTATTGTAACAAAATACAATCCAACACAAAATCAAATGGTCAGGAAAGTCTCAAGCATTAAAGCAAAAAATTTAAGTGGGAGTTTGCTAGTTTTTCAGCCCAGGACAAATAAAAGTTGGAGTCCATATTTGGTTTTTGTTATTTCTTTAAAATTTATTGTAACTTACATTTTTCAACACAACACAATTCACGAGGCTTTTAACCTCTAAGGTGTTAAAGTATTGTATTAAAGACATTAGTAAAAATTATACCCACTTAAATTGTTAGAAAACTTTTGCAGACATATTTTTTTTGGGGGGAAAGGGGAAATAATAGGTCAATGATGTGCTACTAATTACTAGAAACATTAAATCAGCCAAACACTGACATTTCATTGGGTCTATGTACGTTTTAAATACCCTGTTGTCAGAATTAAATGTAAGAAGTTTCTTGAGAGAGAACAGAAATTAGATAGTGAAAAGCTCACCTGCTTGCTAAGGTGCAGACTGTCATGGTGACAAGTGACACACCTAGAACTGAGGCTGCTGACACACAGTAGGAATGCTAGGTCAATCAAGCAACAAAACTCTAAGGCTGACACATTGTATTGATAAAAGAAAAAACAACAGTTGACTAAAATTCCTAAGTCCTTTGCAACAGTAAGGAAAACTCTACAGACACCAGAGGAGAGACTCCAAAGTTCACTAATCTGGCAAGAGAAGATACCACATAGGCCACTCACTGTTAAACCACTACTTAAGAGCAACATGGCTGACATGCCTTAAAATACATACTTGTACTTCTGAAAGAAGTTTGGAGCTTCAAAAAGTTTGGACCACTCTGCCTTACTCAGCAAAATTTCATCTGTGATAGCAAGACCTAAATTAAAAACATATTAGAATATTTGTATGTTTCAACCTAGCAGAGTCTAGAATTTTAAATAATTTTAAACATACCACATGCATTCACTATAATCTTAAACATTACCAAATGGAAAGTTTATTTTACACCATTAGAGCACATTTTTACACATTTCAAAAGCACTAGAGCATTTTCTGAGCACCACATTCCTGGCAAAAAATTAATAAAATGTCATACTCAAAGGAAGGCTTGCTCAAACCGAAGCACAGTAGTTACCTGAGAAAGAAAGTCTTCCACATAATGTTTCTGCCTTTTTAAAACACGTTACTGCTATCTCTAGCGGGCCAAAAAGACTTTCCCATTAAAAAGCTTTCTTGCATGAAGTTAAGAGTAGTCAACTTAAGGCTGAAGACTGTACATTGCCTTTTCGAAACCTGACACCTTGAGCCATCTTGGTTCTTTGAGGAATTAAGATACCAATTAGCGTTATCTTTAAATTTACAATAAACTGGGGCCCAAAGTCAAGGATCTTCTCAAAGGCAGAATTTTGGGCCCTGACTACTAAGTTCTTTCCTAGGGGTGCAAAAAGCCCATCCATCCCTTGTGTCACCCATGAAGACCAAATGGCATCAGTTCTAATGTTACAAGGCTCTGATACAGCCCTGAACCAGGTCAAAATGTCCATGTCTTTAAGTGTACCTTCATTTTCCAACAATTCTGTTATAGTAAACTGCTTAAAACACTGTTGAGTTACTCCGCAACATGTGATCAAAATAAACGCACAAATCCAGTTTGGTAATTTAGTTAAATTGAACAACTAGCTAACTGTTGGATCTGCAACAGTAGGCAGACCCTTCATGTATAAAGTAGAGCAGAAGCAGAAACACTTACCTTGTTTAAACTCCTCAACCATGACCATCCGTGTTGAAACGGACACATTGTACGTGGAGTTCTGCTGTGGGTATGCTGGTGTAATTATAGGCATAAGATGGTACCTATCACTGGGGTTTACCTACATACAACAACAGCCAATCAGTTTCTTCAAGTATATATACAACAGACACTTGGACTTTTACCCCGTGTTAAACAGAACCAATGATTACATTTAACTTCATTCATAGCTGGAGTTGAGAAATAAAAACCATGTCAGGAGACTGTTTTATAGAAACTTTTTACAGAATGAAAGATCTAGTCAACAGTCTGTTTCCATGCTGGAGGCAATGGCTACTTTGCAACCTGCCTGCATGCACCTGCTGAGCAAAACCAAAGCAAAACAGAAAGATGTCGTTTTTTCCTTATTCTACTGCTTTTTCTTATTCAGCAGCATAAATGAGGGTGCCTGCAGAATTACACTTGAGTGTTCCTATTTACAAAACTCCATTTAAACAAGATGGGACTGACCTTCTAACCTTTCAGCTATCAGAAGCTTAAGCTTATTAACACAGAGTAGAACAGCTCTGGGCTGATGAGGCAATAGGATGATTTAGTGGCTGTTCATCTATACACTAAGTAGCTCATCCCCACAGAGGCAACTACAACTCACTCTCCCTTAAATACCTTCAAGCTTAGGCAACTTGAAAGTACAGCTTGGGACAGAGCCCAACAAACTAAAAGGCTTTGATATTGTAATAAATTAATTTTTTAAAAATTACCTCAAAAACCTAGGTTTTGATTCAAATTAATTCCTTTTATCAATTAATACAGCTCATGTTACTAATACCTAAAAGTATAAATAGTAAATGTTCTCTGTAACTTCAACAAAATGGATGCTCTTCCTTAGCCAACACATTTCTGCATCTGTAAAGCATCTAAACAGGTTTTTACAATTACAGCACAGTCACTGCAATCGTGCTTAGGAGCCATCTGCTACACAGAAACACTATGCAAGAGCTTTCTGCAACAAGCCAATTTTAACAAAATACTTAGATATAATAAAAAAATATACAGGGATTTTTAGTATCCTTTTATTTATTTATTTTTTAAGCACAAACACCCACACAACTTTGACTTACAAGAAAAATAGTTCTCTATGGAATGAGTTGTTAGTGATATCTGTGTCACTGTGTACATTAGATGTTGTTTACAGGGTACATCGTTACACTTCTCACACCAGGGCACAATAGAGAACAGGTCATCTACAAGGGTACTATGAGCGAGCGTGTCCACTCATTTGTAAGAATTGGGCGGTCTCCTGGAAGTTTATGCAGGCGACTTTTGTTATTGAACAGTGTGAATTTGTAGGGGAAAAAATAATACACTAACCCTTGGGTCCCACACAGGCAAATTAAGATTGCATTCTTCAGGCTGTTTCAATAGCACTGGATTTGGCCATTCCCTGTTCAAAAAGATTGTAGCACTTGATAAGACTAATGGACATTAGCATCTAAACGTATTTTGTTAAACATACAGCATTTGTGAATGTGACCCTACTTCACTCACTTGGCATATACACCATAGGCTCTCATTTTTTTCTGTTGACATAATATTCCTCCATAAAATTAACCATTTAATAGTTTTCTGAAATTCATGGTAAACACCTGCTCTGCCATCAGAGAACTGATAAAGCGCTATGCAAATAAAAGTGCCATCTCAAGACACCTAATGTGTTCACCTCAACCTTTAACAAGGTTATATGATTTAGAGGGGAAAAAATCCTGTCTTCACACTAGTTCCATCCATGGACATGTGAGAAGTTACTTCTGACTACAGTCAAAGTGCTGGGAATAAAGGCAAAAGTCAACAAGGACAGTGCTTCCCATATTTTACTCTATATGATACAGTAATGCTATACATAGACTATGAATTCTACTTCAGTCACTTATAGAGATCAAGATGAAAAATGTTTGTTTCCCTTAGAATAAATCAAGCCAGCTTATTAAGGTCTCTGACCTTATCACACTTTACGTGACAAAGGCAAAGCCCCAGAACAAAACTGGAAAGTATCCAGTGTGATTTTCATAAATCATATCAATGGAGTCTAACTGTTACAAACTGACTACAAAAGAACAATTCTTTTTTTCACATGGAAGAAAGGAAGGAGTTGAAAATATAGAAGACAAATCTCTTTAAGATAATGATTAAAATCCTCACTTTTTCAGTCAAGGTAACCACCACAAAAAGGCAGTGTCTTGGACTTTTCTTAAATCAAAATTCATCAACATGCACATCTTTATTAGAAAATTTTAAATTAATAAATTTAATTAATTAAAATTTAAATTAAATTAATAAATCTCTCCTGGGCTAACAACAAGTCTCAAAGGATTCAGAGACTACATTTTTTTTCAGTCACATAACATATTGTTTTTAATTCTTATAAAAAGTGACACCTTTAAGGTTTTGCCAAGATAATGAACAGCTGAACGTAAAAAGCAAAATGTAACCACAAAAACAATGGTCTATGGATTTAGAAGCATTCAGGATGAAAAGTGGTGTGTGTAGTTCTAACCATCTATTAACACATCAGATGCCAGCACACATTATGGTAGCTAAAGTTCAGAGTTTATTTATTTGGAGGGTAGGCTCACACAAGCAGCACAGGTATTATCTGCCTTTATGACCCTGGCAGAACTAGGGAAAAGAAACGAAGTTTAGGTTTGCCTTTTCATAGACAATGTCTCTTCCCAAACGGTAGCTGTATCTTGAACTAAAATTGGTTTGGTTTTTGGCGGGATGGTGACTGAATACAAGGCCTTGAATATGCCAGGCAAGCACTCTACTACTGAGCTATACCCTCAGCCCACAAACTAAAATTGGAATCTGAAACCAGCTGTAGAAATGTCATAGAAATAAGACTAAACTTCAGTGTCTACAATCAATTTTATTGTAATATAATCTAAAAACATACCATTTAGAAAATACCAAGAAAAATTTATGTACAAGAGTTGATGCTATTGCATTTGGATAAAGCTGGCAAGTTCTTGCTACTAGCATAGCCCAGGAAACACCACCGAGGAAACCTAATATATTGGAATAGATGTTGTGCCCTGTTGATAAGGGAAAAGCAAAAAGATTAAGTTAGTGTTGATGAAGAGCTTAAATGTTTTTAATAAGCTAGCCAACAAATTCTGAACTCACGTTTGGCCCACAGTTTGATGGCTCTCAGAGTTAACCTGAAGTTGTCAATGTTTGGTACTAGATGTAAAATCTCATCGGTTACCCTGCAACCTGATTAACAGGAGTGAGAGAAACAGAACATTAAGCTATCAAGGGTATTATAATAATGCCACTCAATTTCTAAGACTATCCTTAAATTAAAATCTTATTTGGCAGAATGAGTATGTGATTCAGTAGAGTTAAAAGGCATGAAATAAATAAGGGAGTTATTTCCTGTCCTAAGCATCGTCCTGAACCAAAACTAACACACTGTAGTAGTCTGTCTAAGCTCAAACTTTCAACTCATAACTGGACCTTTTCCTGTCCAGATGCCCTGAGGAGCTAAGTTACTCCAGCTAAGCTTCCAACACTTGTCCCAAAGTACTGGTAATGAGCTATTCTAACATTTTTTAAAGAGAAAACCCTTTTCACTCATCTGATAACATTATAAAACAACTATCAAGTGCAAATTAATGAAGACTACACAGGAAAACTTCAATTACTAGCAACATTATAGATGTCAGTCTTTTTAGGAACTCACATACCATTAGTATCAGAAAAAAAACTATAAGGTCATCAAGTGAGCAAATAAACTACCAGACATTGCTCTGTAGTCTACCAGTTTTTATTATATTCATCATGCATTAATAATGCAATAATAACTGGCTGCACACACCTTTATTACAAAGAACATGTTTTAAAATCTGTTATTTACTATTTAATTTAAAAAAAAAAAAAAAAAAAAGCTCTCCAACTCCACAAAAGCAAAAAGGCTTTTACATACCATTAAGGCTTCTTATGCATCTTATATCTAGGTTTTTAAGCAGACTGTCATCTCGTAGGTCCAAATCTTCTGGAATAGTCTGCAGTGCTAATCTTGCAAATAAAATATCAATCTAAAATAAAAATAAAATCTAACATTCCATATATGTCAAACTAATTTTAAGGCATTTCTATTAAAAAAAAAAAAAAACAAAACAAAAACAACAACAACAACAACAAAAAACGAATTCTTAAAGCCCCCTCTCCCATTGACCATGAAGGTGGCAATGACTACAAGGGCCTCACAAGAAGCCCACGCTGAAGACACAGGTTATTAATCAGAGGTTAAAGCACAGGAATTACCGGTAATATGAAACAGAACCTAATATGTATCACATGTCATTTTAACTATAAGAAGTCTACTCATTTTGCTAAATGCATACACTGGAGTTAACTTCTGGTTTAGAATCTGTAAAAGCTGTATGCTAGCTGCATATTTCAAGGGACAAAATATGAAATAAGTACTTTGATGAGAGAGTTAGTCCCCACCCTGGTATTTGCCTCTCCTGCTGCTTCTGTGGAGCAATAGAGGGCTGTCTGGGGTGGCGCAGATACAGTAGCATTGAGCTCACATACTCATTTATTTTCACATAAAAAGAAAGCAAAACCAGTAGGTAAATGGGATGTCACCTTATATTTTAATTATGTTTTTATATTTAAATACTGGCTATAAATAAAAAAGCATACAAAAATTCTTAACCAAACTTAACATTTTGCCTACTTATTAAAATCAAGTTTAACCTTTCATAAAAGTTAGGCATCTTATATAGCAATTCTAAAAAACTAACCCCCCTCACTACATTAAAAACAAAACAAAACAAAACATCAAGTTATCGCTCTTTCAGTATGTCAAATTTTATAATCAGAAGTATCTAAGAAGCAGCCCTGCGCCAACATCCCTCTGTACTCCCCAAAAGCAGCAGCAGGAGAGGCAAACACCAGGCTGGACATTATCTCTCCAGCAAAGTACTTAAAATACTGCCAGCTCACTCACACTGAATGAACAAAAAGAGAAAAGTACTTCAAAAACAGACTGTGGACTTAGGGCCAGACCCAGAACACACAAATCACATGTGAACAAACTATCCCTTAACTGCTGTTCTGCAGCAGCCTCCAGTCCCAGATCTTCTGCTTCAGCTCACACTTCCACTCGCTGTTAGAAGAACCTAACAGGGCTATTCTACAAGAACAGGTACCCATTTCCATGACAAAAATTCTTAGTATCAACCAACTCAAATTCTTTCTGGCAATCAAATTTATACACTGACCAAAATCCAGGACAGTCCATACCAAAAGCTGCCCGCTAGGACTAGACCTTACCTCTATTCCATCAAAACAGAGTTTGATAACTGGTACAAATGCCTCTTCAACAGCCTGTGAGAAAGCAAACAAGTTTAGTTCCTGAAGCTTCATTGTAATAAGCCCATGTACATGCTTTCACTACACTTTTTACTTAGTGTGTCTTCAGCCACGATCTCATTTAGACCAACCTGGACTCAAACCAGCCACCCAGCTGAAAATATCGTGAATTTCTGATCGTCCTGCCTCTACTTCCCAAGGGGCCCGGATTACAGGTGTGCTACATGTGGCTATTATTGTTACTCTTTTAGATGAGGCACTTGAAATTGTTAACATAATTTAGCATAATGCCCAACAAAAACAAAGTTCTTAGCAATGACCTTAACAGTCAAAATCCTTCTTTTATGTCATAGGATGTGGCTGTTCTTAGATTACTCACTACTCATTGTGTTTGCTTCTATTTCTTAATTTCTAAGGAGTTTATAGGTTTATTATTCAAGGTTTGTTATAAAATACACATGCTGAGTGCTCAAAATGGCCTGGCAAAATGGAACAGCTCAATCAGTGATTCCTCTACCTGGAACATAAAAGTTCTCTCAAAGGACTAAGTGGTATGTTTTTAACCCTTCCTCTCTTGCCCCAATAGTTACATACTCTTAAGTCTTTTACTTCTTCTTGTAATTTCAATTTATCATAGAATGAGGTGAAAAAGTCACTCCGATCAACATGTCTTGGTGCAACACACAATGCATCAATATCAGCACCTTAAAAAAAAAATTCAACCATCACACAGTAGCACAAAAAAAATTGCCTTGTTTCTTAGCATTAACAGTATTTGATATTAACTGACGGGATATGGGCAAGCTCTAGAACTTTATCCTCCTGACAAACACAACCAAGTCAGTGAGGAAAGGTAATACTAACTGAAGGGCATGTTTTTTTTTAAACTGGACTCCATAAACAAGTCAAAACAAGGATGAGCCAGGACTTTCCTGGTGAGCACTTATCCATGGTCTTTATGTCATTCATAAACAAACCACAAGCCAACAGTAGTGGTGCAAGTCTTTAATCCCCGCACTTGGGAGGCAGAGGAAGGCAAATCTCTGTGAGTTTGAGGCAAGACTGGTCTATAGAGCAAGTTCCAGGACAGCCAGGGCTACACAGAGAAACCCAGTCTCAAAAAAACCAAACCAAACAAACAAAAACCACCACCACCAACAACAACAACCACCCCCAGTTTTCCTTTATGTTCTTTTCACACAGAGCTTCTCTGCTAAAGTAGTAAAACTAAAACCTTGAATAGAGATATCTCCTAAAGAGAGAGTCAGGTCAATTCCCAAGACTAGGCATCATACTCAAAAAACAGTCACCCTACAGGGTACCCTACAAGGCACATGCACAGGATGTATCAAAAGTAAACACACTGTAGCAGGACAGAGCAATGAGACAGAGAGGACAGAGAGGACAGAGCAACAAGGCATTCACATGGCTAAAGAGTATGACCTCTTCCACCTGAGCTGTTCATGCTGCTTCTGTCTCTTTTAAGGAATAAAGAACATAATGAAGATGAAGGGGGCTGGTGAGGTGGCTTCAGTGGTGCAGAGAACCCAACATTAGTTCCCAGCACCTATCATGGCAGTTCACCCCAGTTCTTTAAACTCAGATCCAGGGGATTCAATGCCCCTTCCTGGCTTCTGCAGGTACCTGTCACACATGTGGTACAAATACATTCATACACACATGCAAAAGAAAAGCCATGCATAGACAAAAAGTAAGCATTTTTTAAAGAGAAAAAGTTATCCTTTAAAAAAAAATTCAATGTGATCACCTGTAGCTACGGACACATTGGCTTGGTTTTTGCTAAGTTGTATTTTACAATCTTATCTGCAATAAAGTAATGAGAACAAGAGTAATGACAAGTAATGACAAGACTTCTTAGAGCCTTGACTCTGCTCATACCCAGTGGTACCCTGCAAAAAGGAAGTAGGAAATCTATAGAAAACTGTCCAAAGAACCACAATGGGGGCTACTCTGCACCTACACTTTCCAATATAGCAGCCAACCACATGCTGTTCAATACAAAAAATGTGGCTTACTCCACTGATAAACGGAGTTATTACTTCACTGCATTACAGCAGACATCAGATATAGAAGGCTCCCTCTGAATTTAAGACTCAAGAATTCTCACTTCCTTGCTAATCAAAGCTTGTGTATGACTCATAAAAAACATTTCCTTTTTTTTTTTTTGCCCTCGAGACAGGGTTTCTCTGTGTAGCCCTGACTATCCTGGGTCTTGCTCTGTAGAACAGGCTGGCCTCAAACTCAAGAGATCCACCTGCCTCTGCCCCTCAGGCATGAGCCACTACCTCCCAGCTAAAAACTGTTATAATAAAAGTTCTATTAACTCCAAATAAGTAAATTATTACCTACCTTTCGTATGTACTCCTAGTCTGTAAGATCCAAATGTAAAAATTTTTCCTCCAACATTTTCAATTACAGATTGTGGAAGATTCTGTTGAACAAAAACAACAGTTGTCAGTAAAGCATCATCAGGGACACCACCTCAAATGAGAGAACAGCTTATTTCTTGGTTGTCATTTGTTAATTTAGTGAAGGGATTTCTTCCTGGTTGTTTGTTTTGAGACAAATTCTTAACTGGGTAGCCAGGCTGACCTCAAAGTCACAATCCACCTGCCTCAGACTCCCAAGCCCTATAACTATGAAAAATGCTATTGATGCTATAACAAAGTATCAACAGCTGGGGTGTGGCTCAGGTGGCAGAGCACTTTTGCTGTGCAGGCATAAAGTCCTGGGTTGATCCCCACCACTAACTACATAAAACCAGTATGGTGGCACAGGCCTGTAATCCTCAGCACTGGGGAGGCAGCAGGAGAAGGGTCAAAGTTCAAGGTCATCCTCAGATAGAAATATAGATATGTGCCTTGAGGGCAGCCTACCTTTAAGATACCCCATCTCTAAAAATAAATGGATAAAAATAGGTTCATTAAGATCACTGAGTGCATAAAGGCACTTGCCACTAAGCCTGACAATCTGGATTAACTAATCCCCTGAGGCCATATGGTAGAAGGATCCACCAACTCCAGTAAATTGTCCTCTGACCTCCACACACACCCACACCCATAATAAATAAATGTAATAAAAGTTTGAAATAGAAAAGATTTATGAGATCTAAAAAAAGAATGAGATCTAAAAATATTCATAGGAAGACTGCCTCGGGTTCCATGTCAGCCCAAGCTACCATGTCAACACAGGGAGACCTTATCAGTGGATGGAAACCCATGCACAGGCCTCACCTTATGAGGCTGCATTTTCATCAACTTGCTACTCACCACAGAGCCAAGCTATTCACTGAACACAAACCAAACCAGAGGAATGAGATTCAGTCTGTTAAGCCAAACCATTTCTCTTAACCCTGGGGTTCTTCCCAGGGAGATACACAAAAGAACTGTATCAAACTTCTCACATTCTGGCCCAATGCTTACAACCCTAGCTCTCAGGCTAGTGTAGACTACACAGCATGACCTTTGCAGAATTACAGAATGCCTCAAAATATAGGTACAAGCAAGGATTTCCTGAAAGACTCCATGATCTCAGGAAATAATACAAAGAACTGGCAAATGAGATTTCATGAAATTAAAAAAGTGTGCAGCGAGGTAAACCAGAGTGAAAATGTCAGCCTACAGAACAGAGAAACATCTTTCCCAACTATACATCCTACAAGAAGATTAGTATTTCGTTTACAGAGTGGAGTTTATTCAGCCATAAAGAATAAAATTAGGGGGCTAGAGCAATGCCTCAGAGATTAAAGCAGCAATGGCTGCTCTTGCAGAGGGCCAGGGGTTCTGTTCCCAGCCCTGTTTCCGGAGGATCTGACCCCACTCGGACCTCTATAAGCACAGGCATGCATGTGGCACACAGACATACACACACAAAAACAAATCTTTAAAAGTAAATATGTGCCGGGCGGTGGCGGCGAACGCCTTTAATCCCAGCACTCAGGAGACAGAGCCAGGTGGATCTCTGTGAGTTCAAGGCCAGCCTGGACTACCAAGTGAGTTCCAGGAAAGGTGCAAAACTACACAAAGAAACCCCGTCTTGAAAACCTAAATAAATAAATAGATAGATAAATAAATAAATAAATAAATGTGATTAATCTTTTGGATGAAAATGGATGGAGCCGAAGATCATTTTAAGAAAAATCAGTCAAACTCTGGCAAACAATATTGCATGCCATCTCTCATTTGTGCAATCTAGACAGACAAGAGATGACATAAAAGCAAATGGGTGACTTTCTGTGGTAAAGATGACTGACAGATGCGTGAAGCAAGGGAAGGAAATGGAGAAGTCTAATGCTGCACATGGGTGAATACATTAAATACAAAGCTTCTGCTCTGCTTACTAAAACACAAAGTTAATAAATGTGCCCATAATGGCAGGTGCAGTGCACATCCTTGCAATCCTAGCACCGCCTATAACCCAACACTAGGAAGGGGAGGAAAGGAGGTCAAGGGCAGATGGGGCTACATGAAAATCCTAAATTCTAACCAGGAGTGGTGGCAAAAGTAACTGTACTCCCAGCACTACCAAGGGGAAGGCAAAGTTATTACACTATCTTGGTAATCGATTTCAAGGCCCAACCAAATCAAAATACAAACCAGTTGTGGCTTTGTCTACTTGACTAGTGTCTTTAAGCATCTAAGGAAAAAGCTCTTCCAATAAATCCATGCTTTCTACACAAGGCTAGTACCAACTTCAACTTAAAAACACTTAAGCCTGAACACTTCTTGCTTAGCCCATAAACTTACCTTTCCAAATATTCTATCAAAAACTGTTAAGGAAAATGTGGGACATAAAGATTACCATTTTAGAATGTTCCAGTTGATTTTTTTTTTTTTTTTTTTGAAACAGTTTCTCAGTGTAGCTTTGAACCTTTCCTGGAACTCGATTTATAGACCAGGCTGGCCTTGAATTCACAGAGATCCACCTGGCTCTGCCTCCCGAGTGCTGGGATTAAAGGCGTGCTGCTGCAGCAGCAGCAGCAGCAGCAGCAGCAGCAGCAGCAGCAGCAGCACCACCACCACCACCATCATCACCATCACCACCACCACCACCACCACCACCACCCGGCGACCAATTTTCAATCAGTTGTTTAAAACATGTAAACATGTATTAAGAACACTATCAATTTACCTAAAACCAAGTAACTTTTACTTTTCTTGTAAGTTAATACCTTCTCCTGTCCTATGAATCTTTCTTCCCTTGGTTCTCTATCAGTTTTTCTGCTGTGTATAAATTAAACATGCATTTTCTATTACAGCAGAAAAATTACTGCTTCTTATGGAACTTTTAAAAATGTGTCAAATACATTCCACAACTCTAAAACCTTTTCCTTTACCATTAAGCGTACCAATGGACTCCTTAATTGTGTGAATGAGTACAGTCAAAGTGTCATGAATTCAGAGAAATGTCATAACTTAACAATGATGACATGATCTCTCCGAGTATCTAAAACTAAAAACTTTACCGAAAAAAGAAAAAGGAAAACCACAAGGGGGCTAGAAATGACTTAGTGGTTAAGAGCACTGGCTGCTCTTCCAGAAGACCCAGGTTCAGTTCCCAGAACCCTCTTGACAGCTTACAAAATCTGCAAAGGTAGTTCCAGGGGATGTGATGCCCCCTTCTGGCCCCTTCAAACACCAGACACATGGTGCACAGACATACTGAAGGCAAAACACCTACACACATAAAATTAACTAAAAACAACAAAAAAACCACAAGTTATTCCAGGACCGTTTTAAAGACAGTTAAGATTCAAGTATGGTAGGAACTGAATCCAGACCTGGAACATTCCAAAAATACAGTGTACCCTTTTTATTTTTCTCTCCGAGACAGGGTTTCTCTGTGTAACAGTCCTAATTGTCCTGGAATTTGTTTTGTAGACCAGGTTGGCCTAGAACTCACAGAGATCCACCTGTGATGGGATTAAAAGCATGCACCACCACTTCCCGGCAATAGTAAACCTTTTAAACTGCTTTCACTGTTTGATTAGAGACACAGTCTCCTAACACAGCCCTGGCTAACCTCACACTCTCAATCCTCCTGCCTCCATCTTCCAAGTGGTGGGACTGTTGCCCAGTGCCATGCCCACTTTAATCAGGGCAATCCTTCCCTCAAGTGATTCTCAGAAGAATGGGCAGGAGTTCACAATTACTGGGTCCAACTTTGAAATGCTATAACCAGAGAACATCAATTTTTTTTTAGAAAGTCACTAACTTCAGCTGGCTTCTTTCAAAATTAACAAGAAACCTAGTTTGAAGAATAAAAGAATTCCGGTGTGGTGGCACACCTAGTCCTAGCTCTCAGGAGGCAAAGGCAAGTGAACCTCTGTGAGTTTTAGGCCAGCCTGGTCTATATAGTGAGTTCCAGAGCAATATACAGTTAACTCCTACCTCAAAACCAAACAAACCACAAAAGACTGAATCCACTCAAATAGGACCAACTGGTTGTAGGACCTTACCTTGCTTTCACTGATTTCTCGTATCCATTCTTTCACCAGGTTATTTAATTTTCCCAAAATTAAAATCCTGTTGATAAAGCAATTATCAATTTATCCATTATTACACATTAAGTTATAAATAAGTGGCTATGTTTTACTTTTGTTCTCATTTTTGAGACATGGTCTTAATCACATAGCCCAGGCTGGCCTAGAATTTACAATCCTCCCTGACTTCCAGGTCCTGGCATTACAGGTATTTGCTTCTATATTAGGTTTTCTTTCTTTCTTTCTATTTATTTATTTGTTTGTTTATGAATGGGGTTTTACTATATAATCCATGCTGGCCTTGAATTCAGAGATCTGTCCACCTTTGCCTCTCCAGTGCTGAGATTAAAGGTGTGAGACACCACACCCAGTCTCAAAATTCACATAAGAGATCAGACACTTAACAGTGGTTATACACTGGCACTGAAACACTGGTTAAAGCATTTCCTTTTCTCCTGACAATCCTACATTTATAACTAAAAGCCATGTGTATGTGTGCCTTGTGCCTACAAAGGCCAGAAGAGGGCACTGGATACCCTGAAACTGGAGATACAGATGGCTAAGAATCACAATGTGGAGCTGGAACTTAAACCCAGACCCTCTGTAAGAGCAGCCAGTTTTCTTACCCTAAGCTATCTGCAGCCCCATCAAAAAATGTAAATTGACTAAGCGTAACTCAGTGGTAGAGTACTTGCCCAATGTGCAATGTTTAAACCGTAACCAAAACTGCTCTGCTCCCTCAACCCCCCAAAACATAATTAAGGTAACAGAGCTCTCTGTAGAAAACACCTTCTCTCTAGGGAGTAGCCTGACCTATGGAGTGAGTGGAGAGTGACTCCACAGTCACTGAGGAGAAGCATCTTCAAGTTCGCGCATACAGCACACACACATCTTACCTGCGCTGCAGCTCCTCCTCTTCTTCGAAAACCCCGAAGGGCTTCAGAGTCTCGATGAGCTTCTGTGTGAGTAGGCAGTCAGTCTCCTTGGGGGCCGCTAAGCTGATAGGAGAGGTAATGCCATAGTGCCTCTGTTGGGGCTGCGTTTGTTGTGATCCCTGCGTTGTAACTGGACTAAAAATGGAATTGGATAAACTTTCTTTACTGCCAAAAAATTCTACAATTTGAAATTAATCAACATGATGGAATAGGTACTTTAGTAAAATGTGCTTCTAAACAGTTGATCCTTGCCATGTTCCTTCTTTTCAGACAGGAAATGCAGTGCAATCCAGGCTGGCCATGAACTCTACCTACTCGCCTTAGCCCCACAATGCTAGAGTAACAGGCATGTATCACCATGCTCAGCTCCAAATTTTTACTTTCAAAGACATTTTGCTTCACAACAAAATGTCTCTATATACTTCAAAGTAAAATATATCAATAAATTATTTCTCCTCCCCAGTCACTGAAACACCAAAATAAATGGAAAAGCCCAGATCAACTCACAGCCAGAGAGTCAGCAATACAGAACACATTTGCTAGGTAAGAATACAATACAGAAAATAAACGTTTTACAAACTTTAACAAGAAGTCTTTTTGCAGGGTTTTGTTATCTCTAAAACCCTGATAAAAACTGGGAGGGGGTGGGGAGGAGTAGGGAATGTTTCAACTGAGCATCTGGTGTACTGTAAGCCCAGTAATCAGAAGGTGGAGGAGACAAGATCCCCCGCCAATACAAAACTCGGCCTACACAATGAGACCTGTCTCAATAAAGGAAAAGTAAATGCCATTTTTTGACATAAGACACTAACTAAATGAAACTCACATTAAATGAAACACTTACCATGTGACTCAATGGATGATACTCTTATGTAATGGGGTAAATAGCATACAAATCCAACTTGAAGTAAAGAGCTGTATTTAAACTAAGTTTCTGACACCTTTATAGAAAGTTATACTTGATAAATGTTATGCATTGAGTACCAGGACACTTTTATGTACATATCCACTGGGCTCTGCTTTTGTCTTGTAATACCAACACAGATAAGCACACCTGGAAGTCCATTCTGCCTGTTACTGACTACTCAGCTGTATGCTGTGTGTCTTTTTTTTTTTTGGGGGGGGGGGGTTCGAGACAGGGTTTCTCTGGGTAGCTTTGGAGGCTGTCCTAGATCTCGCTCTGTAGACTAGGCTAGCCATGAACTCACATAGATCCGCCTGGCTCTGCCTCCCGAGTGCTGGGATTAAAGGTGTGCGCCACCACCTCCCAGCTTCTGTGTGTCTTCTAATCACTGTGTCCTGTTGTATCCTGTTGTTTATTTTGTTTGTGTTCTGACAAATAAAGCTTGCCTGGGAACAGAGGGCAGAGCTAGCCACTAGTTAACCATAGAGGCTGAGTGGTGGTGGTGCACACCTTTAATCCCAGCACTTAGAAGGCTCACACCTTTAATCTGGAGGTGGAAAAAGGACTATAAGGTGGGTGAAGACAGATCTTGGCCCCCTTTTAGTCTGGCCCCCTTTGGGTCTGAGGATCTGGAGATGTTAAAAAGTTGCTGGTGGGTTGGGGATTTAGCTCAGTGGTAGAGAGCTCGCCTAGCAAGTGCAAGGCCCTGGGTTCGATCATCAGCTCAAAAAAAAAAAAAAAGAGACAGAAAAGATGCTGGTGACTGCTCTATTTCTCTGATCTTTCAGGTTATTATCCTGATATTTAACTCCTGGTTTTTATTAATGAGACTACTTAGGATCATGCTTCAGTGCCCTGATCTAGTTGTGTGCTGTGTCAGCTTTCATTCAGACTGGAGTCATATTTATTAAATTAATAAGAATTTGATTTATCCCCTGCATCAATGAACTCCCCTCTGGTCTCTTCAGTCTGCTCTTCTTAAATGTGCTGCATACTGGGCTGTTGTGTTCCTTCTAAAAACCAGGAATCCACAAGACCACCAAGCACTTTCTTAAAGCCAAAAACCTGAAGATTTTACAGAATCTATGATTAAGATATACCAATTAACTGAATTCATGGGCTTTTTTGTTTGGTTTGATCTGGTTTTTAGAGACAGGGTTTCTCTGTGTAGTTTTGGTTCCTGTCCTAGAGCTCGCTCTGTAGACCATGCTGACCTCGAACTCAGAGACCCGCCTGGCTCTGCCTCTGCCTCCCGGGTGCTGGAATTTAAGGCATGGGCCACCACCACCACCCGGTCTGAATTCATGTTTTCATTAGTTATCAAATTCCTTTCAAAATTTATCCTAGAAAGGCAGCCCTCAAACCCATTTCACAAAAGCAGGAGTGGTAGAAAACATCTGTAACTCAGCACTCAGGAGCAGAGGCAGGAGGAGTTATAGACAGCTGAGACAGCAACTTATTAAGATGTTGTCTCAGCACCCTCCCCAACTCTAAGTGTCTCAACCTTACACACTCACCCGTGGCCCACAAAACTGCATCAGCTTGATATTCACTGCTCCATTGAGATTCTCCAACTACAGTCCTCTAGACTGGCCCAGGATTATAAATTCGATCACAAATAACATTTGTTTTGTTTTAGTTGAGACAAGACTTTGCCACGTAGCCCATGCTAAGCTGCAACTTGTCACCCTTCTCCTTCCGACTGGGAATGCTAGGATGAGAATGTGTTACCATGCCCAACTTTCATAAATAGTTTTGTTTTTGTTTTTTTGGTTTTCGAGACGGTTTCTCTGTATAGCTTTGCGACTTTCCTGGAACTCACTTGGTAGCCCAGACTGGCCTTGAACTCACAGAGATCCGCCTGCCTCTGCCTCCCGAGTGCTGGGATAAAGGTGAGTGCCACAACCGCCCAGCTACAACACACTTAATAAGATACCACATAACAAGCTGGGCATGGTGAGTCTAAGCTTAGAATCCTAACATTCTGGAGACTGAGGCAGGAGAATGGTCATGAGCTTGAAGCCCTGCTGTACTAAAGAGAAACTATCTTGGGGGATGAGGATGCAGCACCTAAGCCTAGGGTTGCAAAAAATCTTAAGACTGTCCAAAATATATATGGCCTCAAATTCCTATACAGAAATAGGACTGACAGGAACATCATGTACTCCAGGGCTATTCCAGAGTGAGGCATGCTTGACATCTACTCCACTCACTTGTAATTATTTCTTTTGATTTTCCACATTCTAAAATCTGACCCTTCTCATAGGAGAAATATATAAACAAGATCATTTAAGACTGTTCATTGGAGCCCTATATATAAAACATCACAGAAAAGACTGGAAACCATTTAAGTATCATTAGTGAAAGACTGTCTAGTTACAGTAAATGCTTAGGAAATAATATGCCACATAGTAATTTACCAGGTGTGGTGGCACACACCTTTAATTCCAGCACGAGGCAGGCGGAACTCTCAGGTTGTGGCTATCCAGGGCTCAAACTGTCTTGCAAACCTAATATAGTTATGTGTGTAATATAAATGTACATATATATTATACACATATATTACACATATTTACATACAAAATAATGTAATAGTATTTCATGGGGTAGCAAGGAAAAATGCTCACGATGTCAGGTGAAAAGGCTGTACAATTCCAGTAAGAGCATTTATTGAAATCTCAGTCCACAGAGTGAGTCAAAGCACTTTACATAACTACCAATTTTCTTAACTCTACTACTACAAATGAAGACAGAAACAGCTTCTTAAGTTCACTGGGTCTCCACATACTCTACCCTCTGGTACCTCTTTACATCTTTCACAATGTGTATCCTTATGTACTTCAAAAAGCAGAGCATGTTGGAATGTACCATAATCATCACAGCTACTTTAGGTAATGAGAAGCAAGCACTTCAAACACCAGAAGGAAAAAGCAAGTGACACAAACTCTAATTCTGGTACTTAGGAGGCAGACACAGGAGGACCTGGAGGGCCAACTAGGCTACACTACTTTAAAAGCAAAACCAAAAAGGACTGGGGAGATAGATCAGAAGCTAAAGGCCACTTGCCATCAAACCTGACAACTTGAGGACCTAAACCAACTCCCACAATCCCTGGGAGCACAGATCAACTCCCACAAGTTGTCCATGAAAACTATGTATGGGACACATGTGCCTGCAAATTCACATAAATAAATCTAACTTTAAAACTTTTTAATTGGGGAATTGGTGAGATGGCTCAACAGTTAAGAACACTGCCTGCTTTTCCAGAGGTCCCAAGTTCAATTCCCAGCAACCACATGGTGGCTCTCAACCATCTATAATAGGGTCTTATGCCCTCTTCTGGCATGCAGGTGTACATGCATGCAGACAGCATTCACACGCACACACAAAACATTTTTTTAAACTTTTTTAATTGGGCTAAAATGGCTCGGTAAGTAAAGGCACTTGCTTGCTGCCAAGCCTAACTACCTGAGTTCAGAACCCACACAGTGTGAGAGAGAAACAACTCCGATAAATTAACTGTCCTTGTACTCCCCCGCCAACACACACACATACACACAAAATAAACTTTAAAATGTGACTTCCAGACCAGTCAGGACTACAGTGAGACCTGGTCTCAACACCCAAAGAAGAACTGACAAGAGAGACATTATGAGAGAGACTACGAGAGACGGCCATACAGAAGGGAAAGGGGATGGGGTTGGGGGCAGCAGACGACTAACACCAGAGCTGTTTTACCAATAGTTACTATTTTGAGTACTTTACCACACAATTTATACAAAGCTCAGATCACTGATGAATCCTCGACTCCTAATGCTGGAAATCTGAAATAGGTTGTGGCCCCTCCTATCAACAGATCCACTGTCTAACACTTTATAGCAACTACCCAATCAAAAACATGCCATCATTTCTATGTTAAAAATGAAGCTTAACTTGTTGGCTATTCTTTGAAAGTAATCAAATAAACTAAAATAACTTATTTACTGTAATAATTCCTATATATTTAAACATTATTTAAGCAGTAAAAAGAAATCTGGGCAGACAAGGAATAAGGAACCTCTCAAAGGTACTGCAAGATGTATTTAATATTAATTCTGGGGCCTGGAGAGAAGAAGGCTCAGTGGTTAAGAGCACTCGCTGCCTAGAGAGGACCAGCGGAGTTCAGTTTCTAGCTCAGGGGGATCTCATGTCCTCTTCTGGCCTCCTTGGTCACACTTATGTGCACATTCCCTCCCCCCACACACAGACAGAATAATTTAAAATAATAAAACAAATTTTAAGCATTAATTCCCAATCAAATATAGTGTCTTATTCCTGTAATCCGAGCACTCACAAGGCTGAGGCAGATTTATAAGAATTTGAGGCCAGTCTAGGCCACAACCTGGAGTTCCAGATTTTCACAAGGAGTTTATCATTAAACAATAACTTAGCAACAAGGGGTGCTAACCTAGGATTCTAAAGATGGCTAATTAACCAGTTACCACCTATTCTATGTTAGTCACACACAGCTACTTTTCCTCTTTAAACCCATGCCTAGAATACTCCATCCTCCCGACTCAGCCTGCTGGGTGTTAGAACTGCAAACACTGACAACACCATGCCTTGCTACATATTAAAATTTTATGAAAAGGTGGTCCGTCCATCAGTATTTAGTAAGCAGCAGCAGAGGCTCAAACAAATGATTTAATAGGTTTTACCCAAGGGAATGAATAAAGTATGATGAAACCCAAGGCCAAACTGTCAATTTAGGTTGATTGTGCAGGAAAAGAACATAGTAATTCAATCAAAGGCTAGGTCATTTTCCCTCTCCATAAGGGTGTTGTTTTGGACAGCAAGGACTATAAAAAAAAAAAACAAACAAAAAAACCAGTAATAGTAACCTTTTTATCAATTTATTGTGAACTTAACACAACCATACAAATTATTTTGACCATAATCATCCACCATTGATTTCCTCCCCATGCCTCCTAGATCTACCAAGATCTTTCTCAAAAACAAAAAATAACAGACCCTAGGTTCTAGTGTCTATATTACACTGTGTCCATTTCAGTGAGTATTATAGTAAATACATGTTCCACATACAGTCAATGTTCTACACACTAAACAAACTTGAATTTTTTCCCATTGCAGTGCTGTGGGTACTCCTCCACTGAGCCATATCTCTAGTCCTTGAAAAGGTGTTTTAGCTGGGTGGTGGTGACACATGCCTTTAATCTCAGATAGAGGCAGGTGGACCTCTGTGAGTTCTAGGACAGCCTTCAAAGCAAGGTCTAGGACAGTCAGGGATATACAGAAAAACCCTGTCTCGAAAAACTGGGCAAAAATTAAAAATGTTCTAAGCTTTTTCTTTGTTTGTTTGTTTGGTGGTGGTGTTGTTGCTGTTTTTCGAGACAGGGTTTCTCTGTGTAGTTTTGGTGCCTGTCCTGAATCAGGCTCTGTAGCCCAGGCTGTCCTGGAACTAACAGAGATCCGCCTGGCTCTGCCTCCCAAGTGCTAGGATTAAAGGTGTGCACCACCACCGCCCCGTTGTTGTCGTCGCCACCCGGCCTTTTTTGTTTTCGAGCTGGGGTTTCTGTGCAGCTTTGCTTTTTCTTATATAAATATTTTTTATATAAATATTTTTATATAAATATTTTCTTATATAAATATTATTTTATGTGTACGTGATGTGAGAGAGCATAGCTCACATGTGGAGGGCAGAAAACCCTACAGAGTTGATGAGCTCCTTCCACCTAGGGATTGAACTTGGATGTACTTAATCTGCTGAACCATCTCGCTCACCCATTCAAAAGCTAATTTTTAAAATACACGGACAAGTTTGGAATAATGGTGCCTATCTGTGATCTCAGAAGGGAAAGGTAAGACAGATGAGAAATGCCAGATTGTAGCCAGCTTGCACTTGTAGCACAACAAACTCCACACCTTCAAAGCAGAAAATCAAACACAGCTCCCAACACAACACAAGATGGAAAACAACACTAGAATGAGAATATGGTACGGAATCCAGAGCTGGTTTATGTACCAATCTACAAATTCGTACCTTTAAAATTATCAAGTATCGCCAGGCGGTGGTGGCGCACACCTTTAATCCCAGCACTCAGGAGGCAGAGGCAGGTGGATCTCTGTGAGTTCCAGGCCAGCCTGGTCTACAGAGTGAGTTCCAGGAAAGGCGCAAAGCTACACAGAGAAACCCTGTCTCGAAAAAAAATATATATATATATATATATATCATGTATCAGGCTGGCAAGATAGTTCAATAGGTAAAGGCACCTATTGCCAAGGCCTGATAATCGAAATTCAATCCCCAGGACACACAAGTGACATACACTTGCTACTCACACACAAGAGTCAATCCATCCACACACATAAACATGAGTAAACAACGTTTTAAAAACTATCAAGTGCTACTGTGAGAATCGGTTTAACCAATTGTAAGGGGAACCATCTTCGGTTCCTTTAGCTGTTATAAAACACCATAACCGAAAGTAACCCGAAAGAAAAAGGGTTTATTTCTGCTTACAGTTTAGGGTCCATCATGAAGAAGTCAGGGCAGGAACTCAAGCAGGAGCCTTAAGTCAGGAACTGAAGCAGAGGCCATGGAGGAGAACTGCTTACCAGTGTGCTCTCCACACCTTCTTCAGTCTGCTTTCTTACACAATTCAGGACCACCTGCACAGATTTTGTCCCGCCCACAGTGGGCTGGGTCCTCCCATAACCCTCCCATATCAATTATTAATCAAGAAAATGCACCGCAGAGTTGCCTACAGGCAATCTGACTCATTTTCTCAATTGAAGTTGTTTTCCCTGATAACTTCAGCTTGTGTCAAAAAGAAAAAAACCTAACCAGGACAGAAACCAATTGTTACCTAACATCACTGTTTTGAACATTATAAGCGGATATCACAATTAATTTAAAAAGCTGTGTGGACACCAAACATACAGAATTAAAGGCACAAAGAAATGAGAACTAGCTAAGCATTCTAATGGTCTTTTTTTCATGGAAAGTAGATTTTTTAAAAAAAACTTGCCTATATGCAAATGAAGGGTAAACTTAAGTGTACTGCTGACATAAAAGGGATTTACCAAGTATGAAATGTTCTACTGAATCCAAAAAAAAAAAAAAAATCAAGAAAATTATGTTATCAAGCCAGAAGATATTTTTGCCTTGAGTAAAAAGATGAAGGTGGTCAGGGACTAGGAATCAAACATGCTCATCAACATGTTTAACAGAAATCAGCACTCCAAAAACCATAATCACCATTTACTGAAGAGCAAACAATACTCTAACAATACTAACCTCCAATCTTAAAGATGTTTCAGTCAAGTACTACCGACAGACAGACAGACACTCACAACCACACCCACACATGAAGATCTGAGTTCAGATTCCTAGCTCCAAGTGTCTGTAACTCCAGCCCTTGGGGGGACTAGAGAAGGCAGAAATGGATCCCTGGAGCTCCTTGGCCAGCCAGTGTAGCTGACACCAATCTCCGGCCTCCACAAGAATATGTATAGATGTGTGCACCCTCACCCACACGTGTTCTATATTAGAAATTATTTTTCTAAAAATTACCTCATTAACACCTTTTCTTTAACAAACAGCCACCTGCCCCTCTCTTCTATCAGTCTGCTTTTGTTCCTTAATACTACCTTGTTTTTAAATTGTGTTTTTCTTAGATACTTCAAATACAGTGCACCAAAGTTTCAGCCTTAAGGAAAAATTAATCACTGTGTACCAAAAAAACTGTTCTGTATACTACATCCAGCCTGTTCAATATTTAAAAAAAAAAAAAGATTACCAGTTAGACCACACTTAGAGCTCACACCACCATGGTCTATAGAGCAAGTTTCAGACAGTCAGAGCAACACAGAGAAACCCTGTCTGGAAAAACAAACAAAATACTCAACCCAGCCAGGCATTAGTGATGCATGTTTTGGGATGCATCCCAAAGGCACTTGGGAGGCAGAGGCAGGCGGATCTCTGCGAGTTTGAGGCCAGCTAAGTTCCAGGAAAGGTGCAAAGCTACAGAGAACCCCTGTCTCAAAAAACAAAACAAACAAAAAAGTTAGAGGCCAGTCTGGATGATAGCAAGACCTTATCTCAAAATAAATAAATTAATTAATTAAAATGAAAAAAATAAAATAAAACACCGGTCCATGTTGGTGCCTGCCTTTAATCCCAGCACTTGGGAGGCAGAGCCAGGGGGATCTCTATGAGTTCGAGGCCAACCTGGGCTACAGAGTAAGTTCCAGGAAAGGCGCCAACGCTACAGAGAGAAGCCCTGTCTCGAAAACAAAAACAAAACAAAAACTTAACAAGAAAGGAGACTCTTTGCAGGGGAAGAGGAGGAATAAAGGAGGAAGGGGACAGGAGATGGTTAAGGGGTGAACATGACAGAAGTATATCATACATGTGTAAAAAACATCACAATGAAACCCATTATTTTGTGAAAAATAAAAACCCCTACAACATATGCCAATAATAAACTGTTGTCTGATGTCTTTGAGACAGGGTCTTATGTAGCTTAAGCTGGATTCAAACCTCTGTCCCTCACTTCCAGTGCAGAAATTACAGGTATTCATCACCCGTACACTTCAAGAGCCTGCACCATAAGATTTCTAAGGCTCAAGCAGCAGTCTTCCACACTGCCTTACACCATCAGTGCAAATGCCAAGAGCAAAACCAACAGAAGCTTTCAACCCTGTTGAAAGGACCTCAGTGATGGTCCACTACCTTCCTTCCCTCCTGCACCAGCAGGCCACACTAAGCCAAAGCCACGTTGTGTCCATCAGCAGGACCCAGCTATAACATTAGACTCCAGGCAAGTCCTCCCATTCTACTCCTAGTAAAAGTACCCTTGGATACACTCAAGAGAACTACTGTCTTTAAATCTCACTAAATAGTTCATCCAACAACTTCAACAACATTCTGAGAGTATGGCATGGATGCTAACACTGATACTGGTACAAATAATGATTTGGCCATTAACATAAGGCAAGAGGAGAATAAAATTATATATACTTTGCATTAATGCAGCAGGGTTTTTAATTTTATTATTTATTTATTTAATTATTATTTTGGTTTTTCAAAACAGGGTTTCTCTGTGTACCCTTGGCTGTCCTGGAACTCACTCTGTAGACCAGGCTGGCCTCTGCACAGGATTAAAGATGTGCGCGATCACCGCCTGGCTAATGCAGTGGTTCTTGAACCAACAAACTATGCACCCCAAAGTACATGTGGAAAAGTCTGGACATCTGCGTGGTTGTCACTTCAGGAAGTTACTGGGGTAAGGCTGCTGGCATCTTACTAAACAAGTCAGAGGTACTATATTGAAGACCCCAGAAGACATGGGAAGACCTCCCTGAAAGGAATTATGCAGCTCAGATGTCAACAGCATTTTGGTGAGAAGCTCTCTTAATGGACTTCCAGAACTTTCAGGGTTTTTTTTAAAGCTTCTTTGTTTTCTCCAGAACTTTTCAAAGTTTCACCACTACAGGAAAACATATCAGCATTTTCCAGGTTATGCATGTAATTTTATTCAGTTTAGACAAAACATACACCTGTGAGTGCAATGATTCAATCCTTTCTGACCAGTCCGCTGAGCTGTCTACACTTCAATCCCAACTTAACACACCCAAATCTAACAGGCACACTAAAAATCACACTGGATGTCAAATACAAAATAACTAGGAAATCACAACTCAACACATCAAAGGCAACGAATCAATGACAAGTGACACCAGAACGAGAAGCAAGACAAGCCTTCCATGGTGAAGTGAGCTCAGCAGTTACAGGGCCAACCAAAGTACATTAACGAGAAGGAAGATCTGGCCTCCTGAACTAGGTAGTCTTTGGTTCCCCTACATTGTTAAAGATTCCCAGTACTCTCTGGGTTAAACTAGGCCCGTGAGAAATTGGCAGTCGAGTTCAAATCCTATTAAACTAACCAAAATGGGGCCATCTGCATGTCAATCTGTCTTGGCTCCTTCATTTTATACATCTGAAGTAAATCGCACTTTAAGTCTGTAACTGGAAGTTTCTATAACCTTGAAATGCCCATGCTCATCTTCTCTGTACCATTTCACTTCTGGAAGTGTGCTGAAATGGAAATGCATACTCTCCTTCCTACCTGTACTTCCAGACATAAGTTACTTAACATTATTTCTAACCGGAAGTCTTCACTTTAGGGTGTGCATCCATCTTTTTTTTCCTACTACTGATGTATCAGAAAGAGCAGTCAACACGAGTTAATACAAGGTTACCACGTGACAACATTCCAACCATTCATGTTTGACTCCCACTGAAAAACACCAAACTTTATAGACTCGAGCTTCTTGACCCTCGGTTCCATGAAGAATGAGTCAATGGGAAGTTTGCACGTTTTACATTTGTATACTGTAGTTAGTTAAGCCTAACAAATGTTATCATTACAGAATATATCTGACAGTTCTCTGAACAAAACATCAGGGTTGAGTCAGGATATGAGAACGAAGAGCCCATTAAAATCCATTTTTAAAGTATTAAGTACAATCATACTGAGGCTGTGTCCAAATTAACTGCCTCTCATGTTATGAAAGAACAGTAATCGCACAAGCTAAGCCTTTATATACCAAGGTAGAATGCAAGCTCTTATCTACTTTTGGATTCCAACAATGGGCTTGCAATATCTTTCTTAGGAGAAAAGGGGAGAGGAAGAAAATTAAGAAAAAAAAAATCACTAAGGTAAAGTGTGTAAAGTAGACCTAGTGAGACTAGAAGGCCAAAGTGAATTAGCTCAAAGCCCACACTCGGAATCACAACATGAGTGACCCGAGGGCTGGAGGCATCAGGAAGTGCGCTCAAGCTGGGTTGCCCAGTCACAACAAAGCAGGGAAGGCGCCGCCCGCAGCCCCGCGTTCCGGAGCAGTCCCTAGCCCCCCAGCGCGGCCTGCACCCGGGTCCCGGCTCCTCACCCGCTTCAAGGAGGGAAGCGGAAGTGTGGGACTCGGGGGGCAGGACGGCGCCGTGGTGAAAACGGGACAGGAAGGGGCCGGGGAAGAGTCGGACCACCAGTCCGCACCAGGCGCCGGTCTGCTCCTGGGCCTTCGGGGGGGACCGGCGTCCGAGGAGCCGGAAGCCGGGGCCCAGGCCGCCCGTGCGCCTCCCCCCCCCCCCCCCCCCCGCCCCCGGGGCCCGGCCGGCGTGCGCCTCACTCAGCACGCCAATCACTTACAACGGCATCGTCTCCGGCGCCGGCACCGCCCAGTCACTTCCCCCCCGCGACCGCCGCCGCCGCTGCCGCCCTGGGCATGATCCACCGAGGCGGGAGGGACGGGGGCCTGCCTCAGCCCTAGGGCCAACCCAGTCCCACACCCGCGCCCCGCCGCTTTAAGCGCTTCTCCTCCTTCCCCTTCGTCCTAACATGGCGCCCGAGCGCTACCACAGCAACGTTCTAGAACGGCTGACGCCGCTACGCACACGGAGCGTGCGCCTGCGTACTCGCCTCCCGGCACCGCATGACCTCACGGGAAATGTAGTTCTTAAGGTGGCTCAGGGCTGTCCCCGGTGATCTCACGCTGTCGTGGTGGTGCGTGGGATTGGTGCGGGAGGCTCTGAGCGACAGGCAATAGTTCCTTACCGCCGCGACGCTGTCGTGGCGGATGAGAGTGACACGGCCGGGACAGCAATGAAAAGGGGGCGCGGCCCAAGCAAGCGCCACGTGCGGTGCCGCCCAGGCGCGGAGGATGCCTGGCATCGTGGGCTATTCGTTGTCAACTGCTGCCTGACCGCTTCGTGGGAGCACTGCTTAGTGCACAGCGTTGCGAGGACTTTTATATATGATAGTGCCCAGGATAGCCTTACCCATAAGTGTGGCTGTGGTCCCCTCTCTGACGACGGCTTTCTGTGTCTATCTGTGTTGCCCAGAGATGTGTTTCTGATACCAAATGAGCAAATATACAGGGCTGGGGATTCTAGACCACGTCAACAATTAGATTAAGTTGGCAGTAACCATTAGGATTTTTGGGGGGGTCTGTTTATTTTTTTTAATCATTTTATTGTTTTTTTAAAATGTTTTGGTTATTTGTTGTTGTTTTGTGCGTGTGTGTGTTTGTTTGTTTTTATAAGACAGGGTCGCATGTAGCTAGCTGACCCTCAAGTCCACCACCGCTAATTCTTAAACTGGGAGACGAGGATCTACCCACACCTAGAAGTATATGCCAATTTTTCACATGAAACCAGTGGTGTTGCTGCACATTTATAATCCCAGCACTCAGGAGGTGGAAGCAGGTGGATCCCTGTGAGTTTAAGGCCAGCCTGGGTTCTTACTCAGAGAAACCCTGTCTCAAAACAAACAAAAAAGTTAATCCAGTTGGCAGGTCAAGGCCCTACTTACAGGACCACCCTTAAGAAGGAGGAACTATCCCTGTAAGATGGGTTCATCTTAAAATAACAGTATTTTTCCTTCCTAAAATCTCCACCCTGGCACATACCTTGTGAGCCTCATGAGGTTGGGCAGGGTATGCTCACCATTCTGAATCGTCATTAGAAATGCCCAACTATTCGTCTTTCTTGTCTTTCTTTCCAGCCAGAGCTTAAGGACAAAGCTTTTGAGGTCCCTGGTACTTAGGGTTTGCTTTATTCTTTCCCTAAAGCTCCCTCCCCACCATGTCTGTCTGCCTCTAGTTGGCTGACCTTCATGTAGGCTTATCTCAAATGGCAAGGCTTTTCCTCCCCTTCTTCCAGAGATTTTCTTTTTAAACTCTATCCTCGAGCTTCCATTTGAGCCTTTTCTTAAATTCTCTTATCAATGAGACAAAGAACCCCAAGAAGGTCCCCTAGTGCCCCTGATGTCCCATGGTGATGCCCCATAGATATTCACTCACTTCTTTCCTGCCCTTTCATTAATAATTGGCCAAGAAAACCCAATCCTAGGTGCCATCACTAGGGATGTTACTCAGGTTTTGTTTGTTTTGTTTTAGTGGTGGTGAATGCCTTTAATCTTTTTTATGTAAAAATATTTTATATACAACTGCAGGAGAAATAATACACAGATAGCCTGAACATAAAAACAGGTTATAATTTAAAAGTCCAGGGTTATTTTAAACAGTAAAATATTTTCTCCATAGAAAATAGTATAAATGATAACATTTCCCAATAAGCCCTTTTAAGCCAAATGATAGCTGAATTATACATACAAATATTGATTAGATTCTGGGATACAGAAGAAGCTTAAGTTGTGTAAGTGAGATTCCTATTCCCTTCACTGTTTGGTTTACAGCAGACATTTTTCTATAGGCTAATCCTTATTCTAAAGAGTTTCACTGGGTAGCTTTGGAGCCTGTCCTGGAACTCGCTCTGTAGACCAGCCTGGCCTTGAACTCATAGAGATCCTCCTGCCTGTGCTTCCCAAGTGCTGAGATTAAACGCTTGCAACACCAGGGTTTTGTGTTAGGCAAGCACTCTACCATGTGAGCAAGATCTGAAGCTACCCTTTGGATGTTAGCAATGGTTCTTAGTCCTGCTTTTTGGGGTGGGATCTTCTTCTGCTGTTACACTCACAGGGATCCACTTGCCTATACCTCCCGAGTGCTGGGATCAAAGGTATGCAATACTACTGCCAGGCAAATTATTTAAATGTTTAAAAAGATCTCTCTCATACACACACACACACACACACACATGCGCGCGCGCGCGCGCGCTTTAAAAACTAACCTTAACCAATAAAAGAAAGCAATTTCTTCAAAATAATACTACATAAGATTTTACAGGAGTTTTATTTTTTTATGGAGAAAAACATAGTTTGTGCCTATACTTAAGAATTAATTGGGGTTGGGGATTTAGCTCAGTGGTAGAGAGCTTGCCTAGCAATCACAAGGCCCTGGGTTCTGTCCTCAGCTCCAGAAAATAAAAAAATAAATTAAATAAAAGGGGCCAGGTGGTGGTGGTGCACGCCTTTAATCCCAGCACTCGGGAGGCAGAGCCAGGCAGATCTTTGTGAGTTTGAGGCCAGCCTGATCTACAGAGCAAGATCCAGGAAAGGTGCAAAGCTACACAGAGAAACCCTGTCTCAAAATAAATAAATAAATAAATAAATAAATAAATAAATAAATAAATAAATAAATAAAAGAATAGAAAAGAGAAAGAGAGAGAGAGAGAAAGAAAGAAAGAAAGAAAGAAAGAAAGAAAGAAAGAAAGAAAGAAAGAACTAATTGCAGGAGGTGGTGGAGCACGCCTTTAATCCCAGCACTTGAGAGGCAGAGGCAGGATCTTTGTGAGTTTGAGGCCAGCCTAGTCTAGAGCAAGATCTAGGAAAGGCGCAAAGCTACACAGAGAAACCCTGTCTCGAAAAACCCAAAACAAACAAACAAAACAAAACAAAAAGAATTAATTTGTGGCTGGGCCATGGTGTTGCCCGCCTTTAATCCCAGCACTTGGAAGGCAGAGCTAGGCGGATCTCTGTGAGTTTGAGGCCAGCCTGGTCTACAGAGTTCCAGGACAGGCTCCAAAACTACACAGAGAAACCCTATCTCAAAAACAAACAAACAAACAAACAAACAAACAAAAACATTAATCCCTGGGCTGTGCATGCATGTCTTATCTGTTTAATTTTATTTTCTTTCTTTCTTTCTTTCTTTTTTTTTTTTGAGACAGGGTTTCTCTGTGTAGCTTTGCGCCTTTCCTGGATCTTGCTCTGTAGACCAGGCTGGCCTGGAACTCACGGAGATCCGTCTGGCTCTGCCTCCTGAGTGCTGGGATTAAAGGTGTGCGCCACCACTGTCTGGCCTTTAATTTTCAAATATTGTTTCCATAAAGCAGTGGTCATTCATTGTAATATAGCTTTTTAATGATTCTACTTTATTAAGATTCCCCCTCACCACCCACCCACCCACCCACCCCCCAAAAAAAAACCCTAGAAAAGCATTTTCAAAAGCTGTTTTTCAAATTGCAAATTTAACTTGAGCTCTCCCTGTGACGCTCCACGAGCCACCATTCCACCACTGATGAATCTTTACTGCATTTCAGGATTGTTCCTGAAGAGATATTCTGCCTACAAGAGAGAGAAAACAACTGGTTTTTCATGTTTGAAGTCTTGGGGAGGGGGGCGTGTGTGTATGTGTGTGTGTGTGTGTGTGTGTGTGTGCATGTACACTGATATACAGGTGTGTGTGCCCACCAATATACAGTGTGCATGTGGCAATCAGAAGACAACCTCGGGTGTCAGCTCTCACCTTCCACACCTTTGCCCAAGACAGCCCCTCTGTTGTTGGCTACTGTGTACATCAAGTTAGCTGGGCTGTGGGTTTCTGGGGACTCTCCTGCCCCGGCCTCCCATCTCACCATAGGAGTATTGGGATTAAAAAGTCAGGCCATAGCACCCAGCTTTGTATAGTTTCTGGACATTTGAACTCAAATCCTCACACTTTGAGTAGCAAGAACTCTACCCAATAAGCCATCTCCCCAGCCCAAAAGTTAGCAATTTACAAGGCATTTATTGCCATGAATTTGTGCTAGCAGTGTTTAAGTTTGAGAGTGCATAAATTCTTTCCTTCCAAATAAACGATTAAAGAACTTGTACAACATTAGGCAAAAGAGCATGATCAGAAGAAGGGCATGTGAACCCTCACTCCTAGTTGCAAAGCTATTGACAGTTGGTCACCGCTAAAGGAGGGGATTCAGTTTTCCTTAGGGACAGTCCATGGTGTGTTGCCCGTGTCCCTAAGGAAGCACTAATGGGACTCAGCGGGTTATCAAAAGAAAGAAACAAAAATGACATGAAGTCGGAAGGGAGTGTGGGAGAATGTGGGGTCTGGGAAGAGCTGGAGGCTGAGAGGAGAAAGTAGGATCGGAATACACTGTATATGTTTACTGAGTTCTCAAAGAATATATTAAAAAAAAAAAATATATATATATATATATATTTTTTTTTACAAAAGAATACTCAGAGGAGAAAGAAGAAATCTTAACTGTAATCCATGAACGTATTAGAAGCTATTTCCTAAGCAATGAGATGTGCATTTTCTCAAACTCAGCAAATTTTCTGTTGAATTCCGCCATACTTCAATTTCATATTTTAAAAAATTAAATCTTGAGGCTTGAGAGATGTCTCAGCAGTTAAGAGCACTTGCTGCTCTTGCAGCGGACCTGGATTTGATTCCCAGCACCCGCACAGGTGCTCATAACCCCTCTTACAACTCCAGTTCTAGGGAGTCCAGTGCCCTCTTCTGGCCTTGTAGGCACTGCACACAGGTAGTGTACATAGACACATGCAGGCAAAACAACCATATATATAAAATAGATACAACTTTTTAAAAAATGCTTTAGAGGGGTTGGGGATTTAGCTCAGTGGTAGAGCGCTTGCCTAGCAAGCGCAAGGCCCTGGGTTCGGTCCTCAGCTCTGGGGAAAAAAAAATGCTTTAAAGAAATCTTACCAGAAAGTCCACGGGGTCTTCAGGTCTCACCTTACAACACTCGTTGAGCCCCTGCATCAGCGTGGGCATCACGTAAGTCATCAGGTAGTTTCTCAGGGGGATGGACTGGGCCTCCAGCAGCTCCCTCTCTTCTCTTTTCACTTCCTCTAGCCGTTTACTCTGAGGACACAGAGCACATGGGCACGGGGAGATGCAGAGCCTGAAAAGTTAGAACTTGAGAGCATTCGACCCTGCTGTCCTCGCAGGACATTAAGACTAAACAATGTCACTGTGGCATTTCCAATCCGAAGAAAAGGATGTAATACTGCACTGAGAAGACCAACCATGAGCTAACTAACTTTCTTCATTGCTCTATGGTTTTGTTTTTATTCCTATGCCATTTAAAAGCTTATAAGAAACCTTTTGTTGTTGTTTGTACCAAGTATTGGGTTTTACTGGGGCATTTTTTAAATAATTTATTTTTAATTTTTTAATGTGCTTTGGTGTTTTGCCTATAAGTGGGTCTGGGTGAGGGTGTCAGATCTTGGAATTACAGACAGTTGTTAGCTGCCATGTGGGTGTTGAGAATTGAACCGTGGTCCTCTGGAAGAGCAGTCAGTGCTCTTAACCACTGAGCCATCTCTCCAACCCCTTATTGAGGCATTTTGAAACACATTTTTGTTCATCTTCTTCTCCAACCCTTCTCCCTCATCCCCCTGCCATTCATGTGCATTTGTGCATGTATGTTCATTTGCACATGTTCATGTGTGTGTAACTGTGGGGAGAGGAGGTAGAGGGTGGATGTGTTGGCCAGAGGACAGTCTCAGATGTCATCATCAGGAATGCTGTCTACCTACTTTTAAAATGGGGGCAGGATCTCATTTACCTAGGGTTCATCAATTAGGGTGGACTGGCTGACTACCAAGGCCCAGAGACCCTCTTGCCTCTGCCTCCCCAATGCTGGGATTATACAAACATGCCGCTGTGCCCGGTGTTTTGATACAGGGTCTGGGGTAGCAGCAGTGAAAAGACAGAGACACAGCTTTCACACTGCCATCCTTAGGCACAGGAGGAGTTCCCTTAATAAAAGAGTTTAATGTGTATGTGTATGTCTGTGTGAATATATGCCATGTGAATACACATACCCAAAGACGCCAGAAGAGGGCACTGGATCTCCTGGAACTGGAGTTATGTGTGGTTGGTTACCAGCTGCCTGTCTGGATTCTAGAACCCAAATCCAAGGTTGCTGGAAGAGCAGCAAGTAATTTTTTAAAGTTTATTATCTTTATTTTATGTGCATTGGTGTAAAGGTGTCCAACCCCCGGAAATGAAGCTACAGACAGTTGTGAGCTGCCATATGGGTGCTGGGAAATGAACCCAGGGCCTCTGGAAGAATAGCAGAGCCATCTCTCCACCCTGTAGCAAGTGATCTTAACTGCTCAGCCACCTCTCCCACCCCATTCCCTAATCTTTTAGGGATCTTGAGTAAGGCCAAACCAGGAATTGTGGCTTTGACACAGAAAAGAATTCCAGGCCTAGCCAGTTGTTGGGGGAGGTTTTATCAAGAGAGGTCAAACAAGAGAGTTACGGAGAACCAGAGAGTTTGGAAAGAAGGGCATGTCCAAGTGTGGGTGTGTGCTTCCCAAGGGAATGTGGAGGGGTTAGGCATACCCAAGTATCCTACAGGTTCCTCAAAGAGGAGTCACACATGGTGAATCATAGTAGCAATAGCCATACTCAGCATTTCACTAGCTCTTGAGTTATATCTCAAAAGGTTGCTAAAACACTTTTCTGATTCTTGTAAGTGAAGCCATGAGAATCTGTTAAAAGGCTATCAAGGATTTATTAAGATATAAAATGATGAGAACATGCACTCACGGATACAGAACAAAGGAAACAGCCACAGTTCCCCTCCGTTCTGCCTATTGTGAATGGTTCCACCTCCAACCACCACCAGAGAGAGAGAGCACATGCTCTTTCCTCAGTTTTAAGCAGCCACATACCCAGAGAAAACCATGTCTCTATCAAGCCAGATACCCCAAGGCCACTGGCAGAGTGAATTCCCACATGGTGTTTGTGGATCAATTTGAGAAGTATTAGAGTCTTCCTGATGAGTAGAGTAGGTGGCTTGCAAGATTGCTCTGTAGGCAAAGGCAAGAAGACAGTTCAAATCCCCCAGATTTGACATAAAAAGTCAGGCATGGGGGCTGGAGAGATGTCTCAGTGGTTACAAGCACTGACTACTTTCCCAGAGGACCCAGATATGATTTCCAGCACCCACGTGGCAGCTTACAACTGTCTGTAACTCTAGTTCCAGGGAATCTAATACCCTCTTTTGGCCTCTATGAACACCAGTCACACACATGGTACATAGACATACATGCAGGCAAAATATCCATACACATAAGATAAAAATAACTCTTAAAACAATGTTTTTTAAAGCCAGGCACAGTTGCATGTGTGCTGTAACCCTAGAGCTAGGAATGAGCGGGTACAGAGACAAGAGAGGCACTTCACTGGGGTTGGTTGGCTACCAGCCTAACTTCAGGTTCAGCAAGAGACCTCATCTCAAGGGAATAAAATGGAGAGTGATAAGCAGGACACCTAACGAACACCTCTGATCTCTGCATGCACACACACACACACACACACACACACACACACACACACACACTCACTTACACAGACATACACAGGTACACAGACACATCCATACACACACATACAGATACACACACATGCTCCCTCCCTCTCTCTCTCTCTCTTTCTCTTTTGCACAAAGGTTTAGTAGGATTCAGCAGTGAATCCATCTGGTCCTGACCTCTTTCTGTGGGAGATTTTTAGTTACTGCTTCAATACCACTAGTTGTTGGATTGTTTAAATTATTTATAGCTTCTGGATTTAATTTTGGTAGGTCAATTTTGGTAAGCCATATGAGTTTAGAAATTTATCCATTCATTCTAGAGTTTCCAGATGTTTGGAATATACATTTTCAAAATAGTCCCTCACATGCGTCCAGATTATACTGAAGTCTGTGGCTACAGCTCTCTTTTTTATCTCTAATGTCATTAATTTGGTTTGTTATCCCTTTCTCTTTGTTGAAGGGTTTGTCAATCTTGATGTTTCCAAAGGACCAGCTTTGTAGTATTATATGTTGATGCTGTTCTTTCACTATTTCATCCATTTCAACCCCGATCTTTACTTCTTGCCATCTACAGGGGTTGGATTGGGTCCTTGTTTCTATGTGCTAAGGTCCGTCATTAGGCTATTTACCTATGGCCTTTGTTTGTTTATTGACATATGGTCTCACTGTACAACCCCAACTGTCCTGGAACTCACTGTGTAAACCAGGATGGACTTGAATTTATAGAAATCTGCTCTTCTGAGCTGGGTGGTGGTGGTGGCAGCGCTCGCCTTTGATCCCAGCACTCAGGAGGCAGAGGCAGGAGGATCTCTGTGAGTTTGAGGCCAGCCTGGGTTACAGAGTGAGTTCCAGGAAAAGGCACAAAGCTACACAGAGGAAACCCTCTCGAAAAACAAAAAAAGCAAAAACCAACAAAAAAAGAAATCTGCTCTTCTGAGTGCTGGGATTAAAGGTATGTGCCATCATGCCTGGGTGTAGTGTTTGGTGTTTTCTTTGTCTGTTTTGGGGGTTTTTGTTTTTGTCTTATGTGAGCACCTCTAGCTCCAGACCTTCCTCTATCCCAGAAGGTCAAGTAGTTTGCACTTTTTCTTTTGACTCAAGGCATTTCTTCATTCCCTCCCTGATTTCCTCAATGACCTGCTTGCTGGTCATTAATAATTGTGTTGTGCGGTCTCCACTTATGTCTGTGGTTTCTGAGGTTTCTCTTCCTTGTGTTTTCTAATCAGAACTCTACTACAGCTCTGACACAAGGGATTCTCTGAAAATTCTTAACAAATTTGCATTTGTTAAGGCCTGCTGTGTGGCAGGCAATTTTAGAGAAAGTTCCTCGTGCTGCTGAGGACAATGTGTACTCCCTATCTGTTGATGGAATATTCTGTAGATACATGTAATCTGGTTGAGCGGTGATAGAGTTTAGCAGTGATGTTTTCTTGGTGAGTTTTTGTTTGGAGGACTTCTCTAAATATGAGACTGGGGTATTGAAGTTTCTCACTACTGTTGTGCCAGGACCTATGTGACTTTTTGTGCCTTTTCATGTTTATTTTTATAAAGATTTACGATTGTTATATCTTCTTGATGAATTGTTCCTGCTGTTATATATAGCGTTCCCTTTCATCTTCTCTGACTTTTAGTCTGAAGTCTGCTTTATGAGATTTAAGAATCACCTTGTTAGCTGGGTGGTGGTGGCACACGCCTTTAATCCCAGCACTGGGGAGGCAGAGCCAGGTGGATCTCTGAGTTCAAGGCTAGCCTGGTCTACTACAGAGCTAGTTCCAGAACAGCTAAGGCCACACACAGAGATACCCTGTCTCAAAAAAAAAAAAAAAAAAAAATCCTGAGAAAACAATACAACAAAAAAGAATCATTGTGTTGTTTTATGGCCTTCATTCGCTTGCTAGATTGATTTCCACCCTTTGACTTTGTTTTGTTTAGTTTTTAAAATCTTTTCCATTATATTAATTCTATTAATTCGTGTGTGTGTGTGTGTGTGTGTGTGTGTGTGTGTGTGTGTGTCGTGCACACATGGGGTTGTGGTGCATTTGTGGAGGTCACCCTCTGCTACCAAGTGGGTCTCAGGATCAAACTCCAATCACCAGGCCTGTCAGTAAGTACCTTGGACTCACTGAGCCATCCCACCAGCCCCACTCAGTTTTGGGGTATATTTGCTAACTAAGTGAGTTTCTTGGAGACAGCAGATAACTGGATTTTGTTTTTCACCCCAGCCACTTAGTTCATGTAGTAGATAGCTGTTCCAGCTTTGACATGGAAGTACTACTCCCCAGTGAGGCTTCCTGTAACCGTCACACCTACCTATGACTGGCCCCTGAGGCAGGGCTGAGACGGGAGCCCTTAAGACCTGAGATCCAGATGTGCAGGCTCTCTTGGTTCCTGGTGATCCTGGACGCTGGATAGTAGGCTGAGCGGAGTTCTCCAGAGAACCCAGCTGAACTGCACCTCACCTCTCCCAGATCCTGTAACCAACCCCTTTATCTAGCTGTAAGTTACCCCCCAAAACAAACCTTTTTAACAACGTGAAGTTGCCTTAGTAAACCCTCCAATAAGTCTGCATTCTTTTTGGGTGAGGTGAGGCCATTTGAATTGAGGAATCTTTATTGAGACAGGTTTGGTGTTTCCTTCTACCATGTGAGTTGATTGGTTGGTGGCCACTGGTGTTCCTCAAGCCTCCTCTGTGTGTGTGTGCTGTATAAACTAATTCTTTCAGCACCACAGAGGCTCTAGGAGGTAGGCTCTGCCTCTACCTTCATTTTACTGATAGGAAAGGTAAGAAACAAAGATGAACCCAAGTGGGAACACATACCTGTAGAGAATGAAGTAGGCTTTGAACTCTTAGCAGCAAAATTTGAGAGACCAATTGAAGCTATTTCCAGTTTCTGTCATACACACTCCTAACTTGTGTTAGGAGCCTCCAAGAGCCAGAGAGAAGAAAAACAGGAAACAGCCCCAGTCTGGTCTGTGTCCTTGAGTGTACGAGCAACTTTATTACTTCTCTTGCAACCCTGGTTCCTTCCCCTCCCATGTCAGCCCTTTTTCGTTCAGTTTCACTAAGATATTAAAGCACCTGGTCAGAATGTAAATCGGCCCATGTGGGAGACGGAGAAGCCAAGCATACATAAAGGGCTGTTCCCATGATACCAGTCACTCTGCCTTTGAAGAAAAGCCCCCAGGGATGGTGCTAGCACACAGTACACAGTACACAGTGTCCTGTAAAAGAGCCTCGGGCCCCATTTCTCTGTTCAGGAAGCCTGCAATTCTTTATGAGCAGTTCTTAGAAAATAAGAGAAAGGCACAGTGCAAACACCCGCAGAGACAATGAGCAACGTGAGGAAAAGAAAATCCTTCAATTCCTAAGGAGCTCTGGCAGATCTGTCAGATCCCAGTCAGAGAAACGGGTAAGGTCAGCTTGGCCTCTGTCTACAGCCTTGATGGGAACATGCAAACCGAGAAAGCAGCGTTGGTCAGAGCGCAGGGACCCAGCTGCCGCCAGAGGGTGTGTGAACCAGCTTACCCTTTGCGGTGGTTTGCATGAGCTGCTCCCCATCCTCTTGGGCGTTTGATACTTGGATCCCGGCTGATGGGGAGGTTTGGTTGGTAGGGCCTTATTGGAGGAAGTAAAGACTTACTTCACTTTGAATTTGCTCTCTCAGCTTCCTGCTTGTGGCATGGAACGTGAACCCTCAGCTCTCAGCTTCCAGCTCCTGCTGCTAGGTCAGCCACATGATAGATAGCATGCTGTCTCTACCATTATGGACCCTAACGATGCTGGCTGATTTTATGCCATCTTGACATGAACTAAAGTCATTTTGGAACAGAGAACCTCAGTTGAAAGAATGCTCCTAGCAGATTGGCCTGTGGTACATTTTCTTGATTGATGGTTGATGTGGGAGGGCCTGGCACACTGTGGGTAGTTCCACCTCAGGCAGGTGGTCCTGGGTGCTATAAGAAAGCAGGCTGAGCAAGCCATAGGAGTAAGCCAGTGAGCAGTGCTCCTCCATGGCCTCTGCATCAGTTCCTACCTCCAGGTGCCTGTTTTGAGTTCCTTTGATAATGGACTGTGATGTGGAACTGTAAGCTTGAAATAAACCCTTTGCTCTCAAAGTCATGGTGTTTTGTCACAGCAATAGAACCCCAACTAAGAACAGAAGCCCTCTGGAACCATAAGCCTAAATAACACTTTCTTCTTCTTCTTCTTCTTGTTCTTCTTCTTGTTCTTCTTCTTGTTCTTCTTCTTCTTCTTCTTCTTCTTGTTGTTCTTGTTCTTCTTCTTGTTCTTCTTCTTGTTCTTGTTCTTGTTCTTCTTCTTCTTCTTCTTCTTCTTCTTCTTCTTCTTCTTCTTCTTCTTCTTCTTCTTCTTGTTCTTCTTCTTCTTCTTCTTCTTCTTCTTCTTGTTCTTCTTCTTCTTCTTCTTCTTCTTCTTCTTCTTCTTGTTCTTCTTGTTCTTGTTCTTCTTCTTGTTCTTCTTCTTCTTCTTCTTCTTCTTCTTCTTCTTCTTCTTCTTCTTCTTCTTCTTGTTCTTCTTCTTCCTCCTCCCCTTCTTCTTCTTCTTCTTCTTCTTCTTCTTCTTCTTCTTCTTCTTCTTCTTCTTGTTCTTCTTCTTGTTCTTCTTGTTCTTCTTCTTCTTCTTCTTCTTCTTCTTCTTCTTCTTCTTCTTCTTCTTCTTCTTCTTCTTCTTCTTCTTCTTCTTCTTCTTGTTCTTCTTCTTGTTCTTCTTCTTGTTCTTCTTCTTCTTCTTTTTCTTCTTGTTCTTCTTCTTCTTCTTCTTCTTGTTCTTCTTGTTCTTGTTCTTCTTGTTCTTGTTCTTCTTCTTCTTCTTCTTCTTCTTCTTCTTCTTCTTCTTCTTCTTCTTCTTCTTCTTCTTGTTCTTCCTCTTCCTCCTCCCCTTCTTCTTCTTCTTCTTCTTCTTCTTCTTCTTCTTCTTCTTCTTCTTCTTCTTCTTCTTCTTTCTTCCTCTTCCTCCTCCCCTTCTTCTTCTTCTTCTTCTTCTTCTTCTTCTTCTTCTTCTTCTTCTTCTTCTTCTTCTTTTGTCCCAAGACAGGGTTTCTCTGTGTAGCTTTGGAGCCTTTCTTGGAACTCACTTTGTAGCTCAGGCTGGCCTTGTACTCACAGAGATCCACCTGCCTCTGCCTCCCGAGTGCTGGGACTACAGGTGTGCGCCACCACCACCCAGCTTAAACCCTTCTTTCTATAAGTCTTGGTCATGGTGTTTCATCAAAGCAACAGAAAAGTAACTAATTCAGCCTTGCAAAGAGATAGTTTAGAAATAGGTATGAAAACTTCCACCCTGTCTAGTCTGACTCAGCAACTTTAGGCTGTGGAGGTTCATCAGTCCTTCAAAGTTACAAATGACAGGCAGGGTAATAAAGGAACCAGGGCACTTTCATACCCAGTGTTACAGAGACATTGCATTCTACATTGTAGAAAGGGATTTTCACATGTGTTATTAAGAGCTGTTACTGTTCCATTGCTGTAAAGAGACACCATGACCAAGGCAAATTTATAAAAGAAAGCATTTAATTGAGGGTGTTATGGCTAAAGAAGCTCCATTTTATGCTAGGCATCCATCCTGGTACCCACCAGCAGTTTGTTTCTAACTCCAGTCCCTGGAAGATAAGTTCCCTATAACCCTGACTCAGTGCATAGATATTCAAAGGTCTTTGTGTGGTTCTCCCCCTTTAAAAGTTCTTCCCCATACCTCTCCTGCATGGCAATCTCAAATTTGGTTAAAAAATTGTACATCCTGCTGGCAATCAATAAATTGCCAGCAGGATGATAGCTAACCAATAAGTCTTTTAATTATATATTTTCCCAGGGGTCACAAATTCCTTAACAGGGGCTGGCTTACAGTTCCAGAGGGTTAGTCCATTATCATCATGGTGGGAAGCAGACAGGCATGCCACTGGAGCAGTAGCTGAGAGCTTTACATCCTGATCCATAGTCAGCAGGTGGAGAAAGAGAGAGAAACTAGATCTGGCATGAGCTTCTGAAACCTCAACGTCTACCCTCAAGAATACACCCACTCCAACGAGGACACACCTCCTAGTTGTCAACAAACAGTTCACCATCTGGGGGCTAGGCAGGCAAATCACCACAAGAATGTACATATTATTAATGATGTGTTTGTTCTGAGTTAGCTGTCTCCTGCTCCCAACCCTGATGTAGGTGCACAAGGTTGACATCAGCAGCCACTAACTAGACTCGGTGTTTCAAGAAGTTTGAACCCAAACATCCACAGAATGATTGCAGAACACATGGAGTGACCACAGAGAGGCACAGACTTCATGAGTCTCAGAAATGTGGCTGGTCATCTGACCAGATGGACATAATTGAGCTCTAAAAGGACAGAATGCTTCTTTCCCCAACTCTATATAATTTGCCAGCTGGTGATGACATGTAAGCAATTTCATCCCCACCCCTCTCATCCTTTCTCTCTCTTTACCCTGGGAGCTATTTCTCATGGGTTCTCAGCTGGTAGCCACGTCACAGGAAGAACAGCTGGCAATTGAAGTTCCAGGTATCAGCCTGTGGTGATATTCATTGGCTTTAACACATAAATCTTGCCGGAAGATTAGAGTGTGGAACTAGCATAGAGGCCAGGCAGTGGTGGCACGCACCTTTAATCCTAGCACTTGGGAAGAGGAAACAGAAAGTGATATGGCTGGGCAGAGAGAGGAAGTGAATCCTCAGCCCTTTCAGTCTAAGGATTCCTAGAGGTAAAAAAGTCTTCTAGCAGCTGGCTGCTCTGCTTCTCTGATCTTTCAGCTTTCACCCTGATATCTGACTCTGAGTTTTTAATTATTAAGACCAATTAGGATTTGTGCTATATCAGCCCACCAGAGGAACTCTCTGGTGGGTAAAACCTCTTTAAGCAAGGCCATGAGGCTATAGACTCCAGAATGTCTTCTGCTTCTGTTGTGCTTTTACATGTTCACTGTTATAATTGTTCCCTGGTATCTGGCATGGCTATGGAGAGACCCCCCCACCCCACCCCACCCCGCACTGCCTGTATTGTAGTGTGTTTATCTCATGAATATATCCCGATCTACTGGGCATTTATATCTTAAAATTGTCAGGAAGATGATTCCTCCTTAAGCTGTATTGTCTAACTGATACAGAGTTTTTGATGAATGAAAATTAAATACAAGGATATGTTTCATAGTTAAGGCCTATGAGGTCCACTTAGGAGCTGCTTTAGATCACAACTCAGATTTATGATTTAGGAAAACATTTGAGTACAGGAGCCAGGCTGGCTCAAATTCCTTTAATATTATTGCTGAGAAATGCAGTCACAGGTCTCAGTACACAACTTCAGGTTAGACCAGATGCTTTGCTAATGGTTTTTTAGATAATCCCAAAAAAAGCAATCTATAGTTCACAGGGACATAGCTGAGCTGTCTGGCTAGGTCATGAACATGAAACAGCCCCATTATTGCTAGTTGGTAAATTATTAATTCCTTGCACCCATTCCTGACCACAATTTGTGAAAATAAATTCTGACTAGTCAGGGATACAGAAAATAATTTGACTCAGTAGCCCCAAATTAAGGGCTACAGGTTTCTTTTGATATTCAGAAGTCATATACAGAGCTGAAAGTACATTTTAAGATTTGAAGCATCATGGTGTCGTGGTATATTGGAAAGTGCTGGCTGAGATGATGCTAATAGGTTTATGGTAACTCGGGAATGTTGACCTGAGCCTGAACCAGAGAATCTACAACATTCCTAGTGTCCCCATGTCCTGGGGCTTGAGCTGGCACTCTTCTAGCCTCTGAGGTAGGAGGGGGCACCCAGATCTATGACTGCTGACTACGAGGTGTTAGTTCAAACATGTTTATGTAGCTGTGACTCAATTTAAATTGCCTTTCTCCTGCCTGGGAGATTGCAGGTCAAAAGGTTGAAGCAACTAATATACTCAGATAGGTTGCAAGTACACAATTTTCTCATTCTCTGGGGCTCGTCAGCAGTTTAGGTTTGTGATCCTCTTAAAATTCCCTCCAAGACTGATTCTCAAGGTAGATAATAAAGCAAATGATTCTTTCTTTATAACTATATTTTGCAGCCTGTCAACAAGAGTTGCTCCTTGCTTGCTCACGACCAGTTACTTAGATATACGGCATGTATGTTGTTGGGATGACTGTTTTTAATCATGTCTTTACCTGTAATCACTCACTTAAGAAATGAAATGTAACCTCTTTATGACTCTTATATTGCCTGAAAGATTTTGTTGGGGCATATAAGCAGTGGGGAAGAAAGAACAAGAGAGAGACTAAAGAAAGGGACCATCAAGAGAGTGTGTGAGGGTCTCATTCCCTAACCCCCACCCCCAGATAGAAAAGTCTCAGTCACACCGATGTCGTGGATTTCCCTTCGAGTCCTGTGCTGCCTTGGAGGCTGCCCCCACCCCCACTGCCACCCCCACCCCCAAGGCAACGATAGTTCTCAGATTGAACCCAGGTCCTAGGGCACCAGGTTTATGCAGTACATATTTTCCCTTTCTGAGCCATCTCTCAGCACCCTCTTAAAGATGTTAGTTAACTTGATGGCCCACAACTATTGGCAACTCTAGTTCCAGGGGACCCAACATCCTCTTCTGGCTTCTGCAGGCACTGTATGATGTGGTGCACAGACAGACTGTCAGGCAAAAGACATATACACATAAAAACAAAATAAACAGATTAAATTCCTGTCTGTGTCACTGTCCTCTGTAGTGACACACAGGTGTCCTGGTCACCAAAAGGTGTATTCCTCCTTTGGTGAACAAAGAGCTTGCCTTCCTCCCTACTTCCTTCTTCAGTATTTATTGAGTGTCTGACATATGTCAGACTCTTCAAAACAGTACGAGTACAGTAGAGAACAACAAAGACATGCCCATGCTCACACAGCTTAAGTTTTCTGTGCCAGGAAAAGGCTAGAAGAGTTAAGTCCGTAAAATCTACAGTACATCAGTCACAACAAATGTAAAGATGAAAGAAGTACAAAGGGAGTTATAATGTGCTAGGGGAAGAAGCCAGAGTTGGTATTTCACATGCGGTAGCAAGGGAGTGTCTCGTTAGCAAAGACTTTAGGCAAGTAAGGAAGATGTAGGAAGACTATATTATTTGAAATGGGAATATTAGAAGCAGCCAGGTCATATTGGACCTTGTGGGTCACAGTGACTAGTGCTGATTTTTTTTTTATCCAGTGATGTTGGGCAGCCCCTAAGGAGTATCAACAGAGACTGGTTGTTGCTGGCAGTGCATTTTGGAAGCATCCTCTGGATGAAGTGTGTGTTGTAGAATATTCATTTGCACTGTGTGAAAATGTGCCACTGTGATTGGTTTAATAAAGAGCTAAATGGCTAATACCTAAGTAGGAAGAGCTTATATGGGACTTCTGAGGACAGAGAGGTCTTGGGGAAGAAAGGCAGAGTTCCCAGCCAGATGCAGAAAAAGCAGGACATGCAGGAGGAGATGTAAAAACCATGAGTCATGTGACAGCACATAGACTAATAGAAATGGATGAATTTCAGTTATAAGAGCTACTTAGAAACAAGCCCAAGCTAAGGCTGAGCTTTCATAATTAATAAGCCTCTGTGTCATTTATTTGGGAACTGGGTGTATAGAAAAAGCCAACTACATGTGGCATTCAATGTAGGAACTCAAATATCCAAACACAGGGCTGGAGAAAGAAAAGTTCTGAAGAAGGAGCCAGATGTGGCTTTCTAGTCCTGCAGTCGCTCAGGCAGGTTGGTGCTCAGCAATAGAGGCACTGCAACCCGCCACTGCCTGTGGGCTGGAGCCAGCCACCAACACCATGCACCAGCGCCATGGGTTAAGCTGAGCCACTTGGCAGATGACATAGTTTAAGATTTGTCTCATGATCAGAAAATGCTGCAGGTGCTGAGTAAAGACAGATCCAGATAGAAAAAAAAAAAATTCTAAACAGGTTACAGTGTGTTTTTTAAAAATGTGCATAGGCTTAAAAAAGTAAAGAAAAATGGATATAGACAGTCATAGGAAAAAATAGTTTACAAATAATAAGATAAAATCTTTTTTTAGTTTTGTTTTTTTGTTTTTGTTTTTTTTTTTTTTTTGAGCTGAGGATCAAACCCAGGGCCTTGTGCTTGCTAGGCAAGCGCTCTACCACTGAGCTAAATCCCCAACCCCAGATAAAATCTTTAAAGAGAGAATAAAATGATCTAAAAAGGATAAGCCGGGTTGGGGATTTAGCTCAGTGATAGAGCGCTCGCCTAGCAAGAGCAAGGCCTTGAGTTCAATCCTCAGCTCAAAAAAAAAAAAAAAAAAAAAAAAAAAAGGATAAGCCACATAAAGATGGAAAATATACAGAGAGTCTGATCCTCTACGGTGTCTTGTTGACTTTGAATTTTTGGATTGTTGATGAGTGAATGACAGCTGCTGAGAGACATGGGATTATAAGAGGAACTGCTGAATTAAAGCAGCCTATATACTTTAGGAATGCTTTTACTTTAAAATGGAATTCCAGGAGCTGGATAAGTGGTTCAGTGGTTAAGAGCTCTGGTTGTTCTTCCGGAGGACCAGAGTTCAATTCCCAGCAACCACATGGTGGCTCACAACCATCTGTAATGAGATCTGGTGCCCTCTTCTGGCCTGCAGGCAGACATGCAGACAGAACACTGTATACGTAATAAATAAACAAACAAACAAACAAACAAACAAACAAATAAATCTTAGAGAGAGAGAGAGAGAGAGAGAGAGAGAGAGAGAAGGAGAGGAGGATGCTAGGGGCCAGCCACAGAGTAAGAAGGAAAGAAAAGTATATAGAATAGAGAAAGGTAAAAGCCCAGAGGCAAAAGGTAGATGGGATAATTTAAGAAAAGATGGCTAGAAACAAGCCAAACTAAGGCCAGGCATTCATAAGTAAGAGTAAATTTCTGTGTATTCATTTGGGAGCTAGGTGGTGGGCCTCTCAAAGAGCAAAGAGTCAAAAAAACAAAAACAAAAACAAAAACACTACAACCAGGCACTAATGAAAACATGTGGCAGGGTTGGGGATTTAGCTCAGTGGTAGAGCGCTTGCCTAGCAAGTGCAAGGCCCTGGGTTTGATCCTGAGTTGGGGGGTGGGGGAGAAAACATGTGGCCCAGGTGATCCAGCCTCTCAGAGTGCCTCTGTTGCAGTTTCCTCAGAGTTCTACATCCAGAGCAGCTTTAGCGCTGCTGGCTGAGATGATCTAGCCTCACAGACTATTCTAGCCAGGACAGCAGATAAACCTTGCACTTTCCCATTACACAGAGACTAGATAACAAATGTCACAGCTAGCTCTCCCAGGACTTGACCATTATCTTAATTTTCTCAGGGCCCCACAAAAATGCCGTCACCCCAAGACAACAAGAAGCAGTCTAGAGAACATGATGCCCATATTCCCAAGAGGTGAGGTGGGTGGTTTTTGGTCATTTGGTGGGTTTTAGATAGTTGCCATTGTTTTGGGAGGTTGGTTACAATTTGTTATTGGCAATGGTCAGGAAAAAAAAAAAAAACTAAACAAAGGAGATTAGATTCAAGGACTCTTTCTGAAGGGAAAAAGGGGGATGTAGTATAGAAATGATGGGATAAAAGGGTAGATTGTTGAGTATACTTTTGAACAACTATTAGTCTCAAATATTTTACATTGGTATGGATTTTTGTATATTCATACAAATTTAAGATCATTTTTGTTAGACTGTATATATGTTTCCATTCTTACTTAAGGTATTATACCTATACAGCTCATTTGAAAATGTAATATAAAGTTTTAGTCCTTGAAAGCTATTTAGGATAATAAAGGAATACAGGTTAATAGGTAGTCATATATAACAATGAAACTTATAGTCATTCAAGGCCATACAGAGATGTATTTTAGATAGATAGGTGATCTTCAAACACTTCAAAGACCTACAAAATGCAGCATTTAAAATGTTATAATAACATAAGGCTTTTCATGACAGTGAGACATGTCTGCTTTTGACAGCACCAATCTACTTCAAAAAAAAAGGGTGATGGGCATTGAAGGGCCTCCATATAGTTTGCTTTCTTTGTGGAAAAAGCTAGACATTTGGGCAAGAAACTGCCCTTGCCTCAACTGCTGACAATATGCTGTCTAAACTGGACAAGAGGACATGAAAGAAAGTGACTGCCAAATTTTGTCAAGAGACAAGGTAGGACAGACCTTCAAAATTCCTGCTTCACAGAGAAGTCTGTTGCTGTGGGATGTCCTGTATGTTGTGAATAAATAAAATTCTGACTGGCCAGTAGCTAGGCAGGAAATTAGGACAGGTGAGACAAACAGAGAGGAGAGGCTGGGAGATGGAAGTCTGGAGGAGACGCCAGCCTGCCATCCAGGCAGCAGCAGGTAAAGCCACAGAACACGTGGTGACATATAGATGAACAGAAATGGGCTGAGTATAAGAGTAAGAGCTAGACAATGGTAGGCCTGAGCTAATGGCCAAACAGTTTAAATAATATAAGCATCTATATGTTTATTTTATAAGTGGGCTATGGGACTGCCGGGGCTTGGCGGGACCTGGAGAGAAAAACTCTAGCTACAGTCTGTCAGACATTCTGGGTTTGTAGGTTGAGGATGGATGCCCCAACATTACAAAAAAAACCTGGGGTGACTGTCCAGGCAGCTAGATATCCCTGTTGTTTCTCATAGTTTTGGAAGTTGTTTGCTCTGCACTTCCTGTTTACTCAGGTAATATTTATCCTTCTGAGGTCTCTGATGGGGTTGAAGACTAGTTATAGTTACAGTTTCCTTTAGTCATGATAGAAAGTAAGTTAGATACAAAACTTTGGACTCATCAAGGGAGGATAGATAATGGAGTATTTTCTCTGAATTCACCAAATACAAATGGACTGGACATTGTGAATGTAATTCTTATCTGATAATTGTTCCTATTGTTTATAGTTTTATTATGTTATAGTGAAAACCTTTCCTTTTTATTTAGATAAAAGGGGGAAATGTTGCGGACCATTCCTTTACACTGTGTGAAAATGTGTCACTGTAATTGGCTTAATAAATAGCGGAATGACCAATAGTTAGGCAGGAAGAGGTTAGGTGGGACTTCTGGGGACAGAGAAGTCTTGGGGAAGAAGAATGTGGAATTGCCAGCCAGACACAGAAAAAGCAGGACATGCAGGAGGGGAGGTAAAAGCCTCGAGCCATGTTACAGCACGTTGATTAATAGAAATGGGTTAATTTAAGTTATAAAAGCTTGTTAGAAACAAGCCTAAGCTAAGGCCGAGCTTTTATAATTAATAAGAAGCCTCTGTGTCCTTATTTGGGGGCTGATGGTACAGAGAAAGCATGCTACTTGTATGGAAATAGACTGGAAATCTAGCAAGAAGCACTGACTGGAGCCAGACATGATGGCTCACAACTGTAATGCTAAGCAATTGGAAGGGTGAGGCAGGAGGATTGCCATGAATTTGAGGCCAGCCTGGACCACAGAGTGAGATGTATCCAAAAAATCCAAAAACTGATCCTGACCAGAAGTGGAGAGACAGATTTGAGTGCTAAGTTTGGAAACAGAATCATTCGATTTGGTGTTTTGAGGAATGAGTAGAGTGAGGCTGCCTGCCTAGGCTAGACCAATAGATAGCTAATGGAGAGCCAATCACAAGTTGCTAACAACACAATGTTATGCATTCATATGCAGTAATACATATAATGCTTGTAATCATTTTATTTATATTTTATGTGCATGAGTGTCTGCCTGCATGTATGTGCACTACATGCATGCAGTACCCATAGAGGCCAGAAGAGAGCATCAGATCCCCTGGGACTGGATTACAGACAGTTACGAGCTGACATGTGGGTGCTGGAACTCAAACTGGATGCTCAGGAAGGGCAGCTGGTGCTCTTACACACTGAGCCATATGCAGCCCACATTATAACTTCAAATGGCAATGGCTCCTTATTGGTACCATGTGAAACACTGTGGATGCCTTCTTTAAATAGCAACATGACAAAAATATAAAGCCATCTAGAGCCTCTGCTGTCTAAGCGTCTTTGCCTCCCAGCCCCTCTCTTCCATTTTCTCACACTCACCCACTCCTCCCAGCGGGCAATCCTCTCTGTCATCTCTACAGCTTCTTTGTGTTCACGCTCTGCTCTCTCAGCAGCCTCCTTGGCCAGGCGTTCCTCCGCAGCCTTCTTCTCTACTTCCGCCTTTTCTTCATCTGTTAAGCCATAATTCCGAGGCTCCCCAATCTCTTTGATGAGCTGTTTGATAGCAAGTCTGTTCTGGGCATCTTCGAGTTTTCCTACATCTTTAAATGCCAGAAGAGGGGAGATCTACACATACAGTCTAGATATGTCTGTCTTAGAAAAGACACTCTACACGTGTGTGTGAGAAATGGTCACATCAAAGCCTCATTTTCCAGTTGGCATTGAGGTTCAGAGTTTCATTCCTCAGGGGCATCTACAATAGAGTCTCAGAGTCAGGAGTGGGAGGATTTGGCCTTGGCTCTTACAGTTCTTTTTCGGTTTGCCACAAGGTCTCACTAACAGCCTTAAGTAGACTGGAATTCACTATGTAGACAGTTACCAGGCCTCTGCCCTGCATACTGGGATTACACGCAAATGACACTTATGCCCTTTCTAAGTTCGAGAAGCCATCATCAATCTGAGCAGATGGATGAGAGAATGGACTATACTATAGTCTGAATTTGTTTTCATTTTTGTCTGTGTACATGGTGTGTGTGTGTATGTATGCATGGTATGTGTGTATGTATGCATGTCCCATGTGTGGCAGTACACATATGTTGTAGGTGCACAGATACATGTGAGCACATGCAGGTGGATGCCTGAGGTTGACCTCAGGAGTTTCTTTAATTGCTCTCCACCTTACTGATCAAGGCGTGGTCTCTCAATTTAACCCAGAGGCCACTGATAAGGTCTAGTTTAGCTAGCCTTCTTGCTTAGGTAATCTCCCTTCCACAGCTGGAATTACAGGTGGGTCACCTAATTTAGCATGAATGTCCACATGTGGCGTTGCCATGAACGCTGGGATCTGGAGCTATACCTGAGGAAGAAGAGGAAGCTAAAGGGTGTTGCTTCCTATGTGCTGCCTGTGTGCTGAGTTCTGAGGGGTATTCTGGGGTGAGTTAACCAAACTTTAAGGCCAGGAGAAGTCTATGTTGAGCGCCAGTGCTCGGCAATGAAACAGGGCCAGAACCCTGCCCAAGGAACCCAGGGGAATGCTCAAATCAGCCAGAAGTGAATGCATACTTCTTTGTAGGAATAGACCAGGTTGATATTCAATCCTGTAACTGACTCATCTATTTCTGTATAATAACATCACAACACCCTACCCCCAGGTAAAATGGCTGTCCTGGAGGAATCCTGTGGCTTCCTGAGCTGTCATTCACATTTTATACCTGGGGGGTCCTCCCTCAGCCCTCCAATCCCAGGCCTTTGTGCATCAGGGTTTGCTGGGATCTTGGAGGTCACTTCATACCAATGTGTATTGGGTGGATTTCAATTTCATCAAAGTAGTTGAAGACCGTCTCATCATCGGTGTTGATGTCCCTATAGTTGCTCAGAGACCGGAGGAATCGATCCTGGCTGTAGTGAGTTCCTGCCACGATGCTCTCTGGGAGGTTCATGACCCGCTCCTTCAGAAAGTCGTCAGAGGCATCCAGACCACACACAAACTCTGGGGAGAGGGAGAAGGTCTGGGATCAGCAAGGCACAGTAGGATGGATGGCCATGGCTAACCAACATGTCTGGTCAGCAGCAGAGACCTCACGTTGCAGCAATAGGCCTGACAGGGTGGTTTTCTTTCC